>NC_079366.1:15008205-15128205 GCF_021018895.1 Seriola aureovittata
GTGTGTGCGTGCGTGCGTGCGTGCGTGCGTGCGTGAGCGAGCGAGCGAGCGAGCGAGAGAGAGAGAGAGAGAGAGAGAGAGAGACTCTATGGCTGCTTATTTGAGGAAATATGTTATCGGATTTTTATGGCCTTGAAGGCTCCAGTGCCTCACAGCATCAGCCTTGTGGGCTCTCAAATATCAAATTTACATGTTTGCTGTGTGTCTGCTGTTCTGTTTCTGATGTCTTGGGCCAAAATAAAGACAGCAACGAGAGAGGGAAGAGAATAAATGAGGGAAAAATGAAGATGAGTTACTCTGTAGCAAAGAATGTTCACAAAAGCCAGTTTAGCTCTTGTGTCGAGCTTGTGTGGATCATTATTGAGGATCTAGCACTCACAATAACACACACACACACACACACACACACACACACACACACACACACACACAAACATGTTTTGGGTTTAGAGTGGGCAGCTCCTTTACAGGCCACCAGATGAGGAGAGGATTATAAAAGGCCTTACCACCAATCCCATCCAGCATGTCTGCTAAGGAAGACCATCAACTGGATACAGAGGTCCCAGGAGACTGGATTAGGAGTTGGGACGTTCACACAGAGATGCACAAAAGCACACGTGTGCGCGCACACACACCCACACACACACACCCACACACACGCACACACACACAAACACTCACCACAGGCCTTGGAGAAACCGCTGTAGAAACCCTGCAGGGAACACCATTCAAAGCACACAAACTGAGTCCCACTTCAGTCTATTATGATTTCAGCAGTAATGACTGACAGAGCAGTGGCTTTATCTAACTTGACGTTCCTCTATTTCTGCATTTGACACATAATTCTGCATTTGACACAACATCCCATCCCATTTATTTCATATCTATATTCATATATAAATGTTCACATAACATGATTCACTCTGAAATGCAATGCAATGTAATATAACAGCCCAGCAATAAATCCTTAAAGTTGTGCCAGACACTTGTTCATTTGAACCATGTATGTTATTGTTTAATTATGTTAAAATCTGTTCTGTGGCTCTACTATATTGTACTCCTATTGTTGTGTCCAACTCATGGACCAAATAAAAGATACAATATCGCCACTGTATACTGTCGTGTTGTATTGTACTGCCTTACATTGTAAGGGATTTTGATATTTTATGCAGAAAACATTATGGTGTAAACGGCAAATCAACAGCAACACAAACCGTGAATCCTAAAATGACCACAGGACACTGTGAGCCTCGGAAAGGAAGCAGGCTTAGGTTATTTATTGCGTGGCTGTTGCACAAGATTGCATTGTATTTTACAGGTCTGTCCACCCCCATTACTGAAGAGAGACTGAAGGAGTTACAATATAAAACACCATATCTTAACATTTTCTATTATGATGAGACATTGGGAAATAAAAGGTCCAAGAACACAAACACACTATAATTCACAAAACATCGCAAGATAGACACTTTAAAAGTCAAGATTTTGTCTCAAGGCCCCCATCTGACAAGATTTCCCCTGTAAACTCAAAGTTAATAGTAAAAAGCATTGTGGGTGCAGTGATATCAGTGAGGCACATTAACAGTCACCGACTCTTACACTCACATTACATTACCCCAAACGCTTTTTTTATTTTTTATTTTTGCTAAGGCCTACCGGAGCTCCATCATGGACCCCTTGAGGTCCCCGGACCCCAGATTGGGAACCGATGCACTATAGGGCATGCTCTTCGGCGGCAAGCCTGGATGGAGGCATGGACAAGAGAGGAAGGGAGAGGAGGAGAGGAGGAGGAGAGGAGAGGTGAGAGGTTGCCGCTGAGTTGCATGGGATGCTGATGCTGCTGCTGCTGCTGCTGCTGCTGCTGCATAGGCTCCATCGCTCCATCCCTCCCTCGGAGAGAATGGAAAAAACAAGGAGTGGTTATGTGATTCCCCACAAGCAGGAGGAGAAGCGCACGGGAGAGAAAGGAATAGCAGGGAGGGTTGGGAGGGAGGGGGGGGGGGGCGTTTCCCTGCACAGTATAGCCTATTCTCACACTTCAGCATGGATACAATGAATGGCATATGGAGCGGCTTATTCAGGGGAGCTGACAAAAAGGTGGACATGGCGGTAAGTTACATTTTTTTTCTCGCTGTTATTTACCATGAAAAAAAAAGAAACGATTTGGACACAGTTGACAGCGCGGCTTTGCTCCGGGTCCCATCACTTTAGACTGTCCTGATATTTACAGATATTTGTTGATAATCCCTGAAGTGAAGAAAACAAGACTTGCAGATTTTTAGCTTCAACAGTCGGTTTGTAGCAGTGCATGTCAAGGGATTAACGCCCGATCAATTTCTCGTTGGCAGGCTTTATGATTTGATAACTAAACAGGTTGGTCCCATCAGCCTCACTCCCAAGTGCCTATCAAATTACCTGATGAGAACTGCACCTGCACGCAGCTTAATATTTAACCCAGCAGCATGTCAGCGTGCCTTCCTCCTTTGTAGCCTGTTTGAAAAAAAAAAAAGACAAAGATGGTTAAAATCTCTTTCACTCTCCCTGTAAAGGGTTAAGGATTCAATCCACGCTTGCCACTGTGAACTGGGTTCTCCTTGTCAGTGGAAGCGGATGTATTTACAAACAAAGAAAGCTTAATATCCAAGCCTGTCACGTAGAGGACAGGTGCTGGCTATCTGCAATTTTACAGTGGTATGTGGTTGTCTGGTTATTTGGGCTAGTAGGCCACCTGGAGCCTATATGCATTCAAAGCCTTCAAGATTAAGAAAACCAAAGTGGCTCTGTTAAGTTTGTCACGAAAAGTTTGGCCAAAGGCAGAGGGTGTTTTTTATTTTATTTTATTCTGCTCTCCAGGCTGAATTTGTTGCAATAGCCATCACTGGGTCATTTATTTTTTGTCTGGGTAGTGACTATTAGACTCCACAGCGTAGCCAAAATGACTGGAAAGATTTGCTATTGCAGGCATAAGCATAAACATCCTCATAACAGCGCCTTTAGTTCCAAGCAATTAAGCAGTAATGTGCAAGCAGCAGCCCAGCGTCCGCTCAGTCTCTGTCTCCATCTCAAGCCTGTCTTGTCTTTGCCTCTGGCACAGCCACTTGCAGTTCTGTTTCCCATCTGACACACCAGGTACATTCAAGGATTGATAAGTCTGATGCATCAGACATAAATATGAAACACAGACCGATTTTCTTTCATTAGGTTGTCCAGCTGGAGCCAGTTCACTTTCAATCAACTCAATTCAGGAAATGGATTTTCTTATAAATGCAAACCAGATGTCTTCCGCTATGAAATAAAGTTTATTATCCAGTCCAAAAAAAAATGATTGGGAATGAAGGTTTGACCATAAATGTGTAGATGTGTGTCAGTTTACATGAATGAAAAAGTAAAACTGGGGTGACAAAAAAAAAATAAAGGCCTGCTGGTCCTTACATTCAAATCTGCAGCTGCAGGCACACCCATATGTGAATGTCATGCTATCATAGCTTAGCTCCCACATACACAGCTGAAACCACACCGAAGCATGTCTTCAAATTAGACGGAGACATTCCAGTGACACCGAGCAGACACAGACCGGTCCTGTGTAGTGAAGAGGGCAGCAGCGGGGTGTATTTTTACACCAGATCTCTGACACCTACGTACATCTCTTCACAGCTCTTGGTGAGAACAGAAGACACGTCCAGTTGAGTTGTCATCAGCAGCAGCCCCATCAGACATGGACAGTTGGGTGGAAGGAGGAAGAGGCGAGGAAAGATGGAGAGAGAGAGAGAGAGAGAGATGAGGAGAGAGGACTAGAAGAGTATAGGTAATGAGGGAGACGAGTGTCACGATCTTCTCGGCGTGATGGCCTCGGCTAGCTCTGGCACTTCCGTTACAATGAAGTAGACTAGCACGGGTGTGAGTGAGGCGGGAGGAGTGTCAGCGGCAAATGGGAACTTTCTTTTTGTCAGGTTTCACACAGTGGGCAGCTTTAATAGGTGAAAGGTTACAGAAAATGATGTATGGTTCATGCGTGTGCGTCTGAGTGGATAAACAGGCTGATCTGAGGATGGGAAAGTAGGAAAGTGCGGGGTAAGAGGCTAAACACAGGGCGAGAGTGGGAAAAACAACAGGGGCATCACAATGATTAGAGAGGAAAGGTTACGGGGAAAAAGTGAGAGGAAGAGGGAAAAAAAGAGAAAGAGAGAGACAGTCAAGTCATGTTTGTAGACTCGCCTGAGTTTTCCAGGGGGAGCCGTCTGTAGTGCTGATGCAACCCCCCCCCCCCACACACACACACACGCATGCACACAAACACAAACACACACACCCCACCGCCCTTTCCCAATGACTCTCCTTCTCTCTCGTTCTCTCCTCCTCAGCTTCTGATTGACAACTACTGTGTCTCTAATTGGCAAGTGTGGATAGGGAAGAGTCAGGCTTATTCTCCATGGGACAGACCGAGAAAGAGAGAGTGTGTGTGTGTTCAGGGGGGAGGAGATGGGGAGGGACATAACAGTGAGTCTTCCAACAGTGAGAAGAGAGTATAGGAGAGGAGAGGAGAGGAAAGGAGAAGAGGATAGGAAGAAGAGAGGAAGATAGGAAGAAGGAGATAGATGGGGGGAAGGAGTGGAAAATGGAATGGAAGAAGGCGGGAGGTGAGGAGGAGGGGACGGAGGTGAGGGCTGAACATCTGTTTGGTAATCAGTCTCTCCCCTCAGTGCAGTGTAACACACACTGACACCTATTTGATAATTGGTGAGCTTGCCCTCTCCCTCAGCGCTTGGCTAAATGGTTGCTTGATACCGAGGAGAGCAAAGGGACTAGCTGTTGGCAGTGTAATCTGTTTACTTGGTGCAGCTCAGGTAAAGATGCATAGCAGGCTGCCTGTGTGTGTCTGTGTGTATGTGTGTGTGTGTGTGGGTGTGTGGCTATTGCGTAAAGCTTTCAATCGGGTTATTAGTCTAACAATGTACTCAAGATGTGACTTGGAGCGTGCGTGAAATGTGTATTATAACCTCTGAGCAATGCTGCTGCATTGTTATTCAAGGATAAATATGATCTCTTTTGTCTCTCTTATCCTAGGTGCTGTCCTTAAAGATTTGCTTCCACACAGACCCCCCTCCTTCCACGCTGCAATCTTATTCAGAGTGCAGGAGCTGAAGGGATGCACACAGAAAAGGAGAATGAGCCCCAGAGCTGAGAGGCGAGAGAAGGGAATGGAGGGGAGGAGGTGGGCCTCTTTGCTCCGGTCTCGACCACGGGTATTCTTGGGTTGATAATACAGATGTGGATGTTATTGCTTGAGAATACGCGTAGTCGAGTGGAAGCTTAATCATCTACAGTGGACCAAAAGCAGAGCACTATTCAGTAGACTACAATGGCAGAGACCAGGCAGACACATACACACGTATAGCCAAGCTGAGGTGGTGACACAGACATGGGGTGGATTTTAATTAAGCACCCAGAGGTGACGTTTTATGGGAAAGGGCTTATTTTGTTCAATCAGAAAGGTTTTTAAATAGAATGCAATCAGGGCTAGCCAGGTGCCCAAATCAAATCCAGCCACTGAAAAGGTTTTATCATCGTAGGTTTATCAACCATGTCACTCTTTACACCTGTGGAGGAAATGAGTTTGTGTCGCTGGCCAGATTCAGACCCTCCTGCAGAGGCGCTGGTGAGGAAGACTTGCACCATGCCACTAAGCTAAACCCCCAGGCATTAGTTCAGGGAGCTTAACACAAAAGTCTCCTGACTCAGACGTTAATTCCAAGCCTTCTTGATTACATACCCTTGTCAGTCAGTTGTGCACACAAGTGAGCCTATAATCTTATCAGTTGATGAGTGTCTTTCACAGTCCTTCACACTTTGCATCCAACATTTTCCTCACGGTGACCAGGAATTTGATGTTTGCAAAATTGTGGGTCCTCAGACGTAAACGGCTGCAATACCTTGGCATGGTACATCATAACTGTGCGTAACCATCATCCCACTGCACTACAAACTAGTATTGCACTCCTATTTTTGATTCCCTGGCTCATGCTAAAAATGTGTGAGAGTTTGATGCCTGTAGCAGCAACAGGAGACAGTAACACATGAGGACATGTCAAGGCTTGCACCCGTGGCTGACATTTCAGCATTCGGCTCAGCTGACTGGCTGTCATGATGGAGACTCAGACCCTCACGCACACACACATACAAATACACACACATATATAAACTGCATGTGGGTTCAAATGATCTATATTCCAGTAGGGAAATCGGGGATTGATGGATTTTATGAAAACAAGCGTACAGATAGATCGCCATATGTATGAAAGCACACACATTTTAAGTAGGTTCACTGGGTCCGTATGCCAGTGGGGAAATAAGGGACTGATTGATTCTATGGGTAACTATTTTTAGTCAGAATGATGGATGTTTATGTCTTTTATTGATCAAGTTGAGGTGTGGGTTTGAAGAATTCTTAGACGTCAGGGCATGCTGATTAATCAGGTAGCAAAGGTGTTAGAATAAAACATCCTGAATTACATTTTTGGTACATTAGCATTATTGCTAAGTATTATAAATTAGAAAATCAACATTTCACTGCAAATTCAGCAATATATTAGCATTTGTTTGCAAATGTGCCCATGATAAATTACACTCTTATCATTTATTATTCCATGATTTCTTACAACTGCGTAAGCAAATCTCTTATTTATTAGCACAGTGTATAATTCTAATTTATATGAATTTCACTCTGACACTGTGTAAACTTGTTGATTGGGCAAAGCCATTTCTGTGGTTTTGTGTGTATTTGTGTATGCATGTGTGTGTGCTTCTAAGCAACAAAATGACTATTGTGAGCACAGCTCCAGGTGCCTAGCAACCGAATCGCTCTGTTTCCTTGGCAACAGTTGCCTTGCACTCACTGTGTGGGTGATTGGCAGCCTTGACAACGGAGACGGAGTGACACTTGACCTCGCGTGCTGAATGGGAGAGGAGAAAGAAGGAGCGAGAAATAGAAGAGAGGGGGAGGGCGTGGGATGGGACGCGCAGAGACAGAGGAGAGACTAAGTGATAATCATTCTCCATTGTAATCATCTTCCAGCATGTTTCATAAGGCGTCGTCAATACCTCTCCAGCTGGGGTCCATCATCAAACACAATACACAGTGCAGTGCGCGCATGCACGGACACACTCTTCCTGGGTGGAGAGCCCAGGCAGGCACTCCACATCTCATCTATTATCACTCAGCGCTGCCTGGTGCACAGCCTCGCTACACTGTGTCTTCTTTCATTTGTGATCTGCTACATCCTGTGCTCTGTGGGGATGAATGGATACTGGACTCCTAAAAATGTGTCACGGTCACAGATGCCACAGGAGAGTAGCTCAGAAGCTGTGCCCTGAGACGTTTTATTTTGAAATAGGTAGTACCAGTGTCTTTGACACCTCAGAATTTAAGTGCTGTGATTATAAAAAAAAAAAAAAATGTATTTTTGTGGCTGTCTATAGATTCACCAGCTGAGGGTGTCCCATGTAGTAGGATTTAATCAAAAAGCATGTTCATAGCTGACAATACCTCTGTATAGTGATAAATCAAAACTGGAACAGTGGAACAGTACAAATAACTAGCTTTTATTGTTGATGCCATTAAGACAAAGTCAAATAAAAGCCCCCGTTTGAAAATTGAGTCTGTTCTTTCACCTCATTCAACTTTTATTATTAAATCTATACTACACTCAGAGTTCATAATTTAAGCCTGTTCCAGAACTTAGGGCGTGTAAAAGTATCTGTGAATATGAATGTTCTACCTTTTCTTTTATTAAATCTCAGATTCTTTGTCAAGTCATCTAAATCCCAACTGTATTATCTTTACTCTGAGGTTGTCCCTCCATTTGTCACCAGCTGGTGGTGCTCAGTACTATAAGGGACATTTATGTCACGTAAGATATAATCACCTCCTTTGCTTTCCACATTTTAAAAAGAAAAACCTAGGACTATTACATTCAGCTACACCAACTCAAGGACAGACAATTACATCTTGATCACAAAGAATACAGAAATCCAAAGTGTGTCATCTTTTGCTCAGCGCAACAGGATTTCTTTGTGTAACAAATTAAACATCTGCTTTATCATATTATCAAAATACAGTACATTTACTTCATTATACAATAAAATGAAAACCAACCAAAACTAACTGGTATCAAGTCTTATTGCTGCTTTATTTTCAAGATCACACTTTTCAAATTCGTTGTATTTAAAAATCAGTTTTATTCTTCTTTTCGGCCATTGCATAGGAAAATATCAGTATTACAGCTCAATTCCAGGATAAGAGTACAATATTTTGTACACATGCGCTTAATAACAAAGATCTTTGTACTTTTTGATTTGTTTTTATTTCTTAAACATGTAAGCTAAAACTATACGATCACCTGAAAAACTGAATGGATTAAGAACAATTCAAAACTTGTGAACTTAGCAGCAAAGCATAAATCTTACAGATTTCCGTTCCTCTCTCCAGTGGAATGACCTAATGCTGTGACACAACTGTCTCCATGAGGATAAGAATATCTGTGGATAGTTATGACTGTGAACAAAACCCAGAACATCAATGCTACCTTAGGACTGAGGATGAGGAATATACATATTTCAACTATGAACTATGCTGTGTTTAGGTGAGATTTGATGAAAAATCTGAAAATTTTCCTCTCTAACTACATTGTGTTGCTAGTGTCAGACACTGTATGATAGAGAATGAGTCTCTGTAAATTAATGTTTCTGGTTTCATATTAAAATGCAGAGATCACAATTACAATTACATTTGCCCAGTGAACAAAACATAAGAAACCAAAATTAAAAACAAATAAGAAAACAGGATATTATTTTGCAATCTTCAACATCAACTATTATTCAAAGGCTTGTCTACACCGTATCCAAAGGTTCTTTGAAATCCATCCTAAATAATCAAAAAAAGAAAGGCCTGCTCAATGTGTGAGGATAAATTAGGATACACTGCAAGTAACAAATAATGAAATAAATCTCAAGAGTAAAGACTACAGTTGTGGGTGGAAACTTTACTCACAAAGGGGAGAACTCGAAAGGAACAATTCGGAGCCTGTTTGTGATGATTCACACAGGTGTAAATTTCAAGTGACCATACAGAAACCTGTGAATAATAAATGATTCGGAAACCTCCGACCAGCTTGATCCTAATGGGCCCAGACCCACCAACCACATCCTCATCCTGTTCCTGAGAGGCATCCAACTACATGAGGGCTACTGATTGGCTGCTTCACATGCATCTATCCAATCACTGTACACATCAACTGGCTCCGACAGATCTGAGCAGTAACGGATTAAGGATAAAAAAGATTCCCTTGCTTAAGAATAAGAGTTTAGATTAATGCATGATAAAAAAAATCAATACAGAAGAGTAAAGTGACTGTTTCCCAGGAAAGCTGTTGTTTGTTATTACACTGGAGGTGAGCAGTGATCCCTAGTGTGAATCACATTCTGAATCTATGTCATATCATTTATCAGAAGTATGATCAAGTGATTACCATTTTTAAAGTCAAAGTTCTGCTCCCTTTCCAAGCTAGCTTCTGTTCCACTAACATATTTCTTTAATCTTTCTTCAAATGTCGAAACTAATCAAATTTGAGCACTTCATCCATTTAATAAAATAATATCTTCAGTGAGTCATATACAATGACAGGATATCAAGGCTTCATAGGAGCAGCAGTTGTTCAGTGCTAATAAAATTGTTTGACAATACAGTATTAATTCAAGGTCCACTTACTATTTTTTTCCTGACATTCCAACCACATCTTATTTCTGTCAATACTGAAGGGAGTTTGTATATGTATATAGAAAGTATACATGGAGGAGAAACCACAAGCCTGGTCTCTGTTCAAAGATGGTATTTGGTTTCAGATGTGAATGGCCTCCTTGACCTTTCTTCTGCCATTTTGCTGCATGGTTTCCCAAGGCTGAACATTTACCTCAGTGAAACTCAGAGACTCAGTTGTCTCCAGAAATAGACAATGTCAACTGTCTGTGAACACCAGACCAAAAACTAGTCACACCTTCAACTTGGAAGTGGTCAAAGTCATGACAAGGATTCTGGGGTGAGAGAGCTCAAGAGGGCCATTCACATCTGATGTCAAAGCCTAAAAGCATGGTTATATTACATTCAACAAAATTTACCAGCACTCAGCCCTGAAAAAGTAAGAAGTGATTTCACAATTCTGATGCAGGTAATAAAGATTGACCAGAGCGATCACAGACAGTAAACAACGTTTGAGAGCAATGCTATAATTTGTAGTCTGTCAGTGTGACAATGTACTAAACATAATGATAAACCACACTAGAAAATTAACTTCCCTATTTCCAAACACAGTGCATCAGTGTCTCTATTGACCACAGGAGTGCATCTGCTTTGGTTAAAGTTGAACACAGGTGAACTCTGGCCTGTGAATCTGCCAGAGCTGACTGGACATCTCACTCAAACATGAAAGGCACACTGGAGTCTGCCCAGCATTCGGGCTTCAATTAAAGTGAACGTGAGATTGAGAAAATAGTTGTGTACTGGACATGTAAAGTGACCAAGCCACTTTGAAATTACATAATTTCAACTGATCCACCTGCATGACGACTATTGGAAGCTTGTAAAAAACCTAGTGAGTGGACCTTGAGCTGAGATTATTTTGTCAGACTAACTGTTTCCAAGATTAAGAATTATCTTGCATGCCTAGAAAGTTAAAGTTATTTTTTAAGATAAGGTTTTCAACATATTCTGCAATTGTGTCACTAATGTTTAATTTCCTAGAAAGATAGCGATGTAAATTCATCCATGAATAAGGATACAGGTGATGGGGGTCTGGAACTCCTCCAAGCAGACTGTGCATGATATTATCCCCGTATTTCTGCTCCTCTCCCTGTCCACAGGACAAACAAAAGAAAAGTTGGCAACAGTTAGCTCAGAAATCTACAAATGAAACTTTACCATTGTATTGATATATATATGTGTATATATTATTCGGCTAATTACATTTTTACGTCACATGACTTCTCGTGGTTGCAGAACGGACAGGTGAACTGACTGTCCAGATCCCCTGTCATCTTCTTCTTAGGAGGAGGCTTTCTTTTGGACTTGCGGCGACCCATTGCACACCAACTGAATCACAAGTCTCTGTATGATAGAGACAAGAATCATGGAACTTTATCAAGGAGAGCAGGAGCGATGGGTGAATGCCACTAAAGAGAAAATATGTGAGCATAGTTGAGTGGAAAACAACTCTAGTCTGCTGCACCAAATTGTTGGTAAGTTAGCATGCTAACGTTAGCATGTTTGTTGTTGATCCCCAGTGTAACATAAATCGCCTCACAATAGAAAAAAACAGTGTTAAAACAGAGTTAAATAGACTCGAGTAAGAAAGCGTCTTTGATTCTGCTTCGACTAGCTTTAGTTACTAAACATATCGTAAGTGTTAAGTAAAAAAACTTTAATCTTGTTTACCTTTGGTTGTAGAAAACACACGTTGCAGTAATGAGGAAAAGGGTTCCTTAAGACCCGGCACCGGTAACAGTACGCGTTAAGTGATTGGAGGAGAGTGTGCGGATTGCGGCCAGCCATTGGCTGTCTGACATGTCAGTTAATATGATTGGCAGTGACGAAAGAGACTCTGACCTATGCGTCTGACACAGCCTATTCCCGCGTGGTGGCGATAGAAGCTATCGCAGGTAAGATAATGGTGTTGAAAAGACTCCAAAGTTTGCTGTTTTTGCACGCTCCTTCCACCCTGGAAATGTTCAGGTGTCAACTTTTGATACATATCGGCAGGTTCGTTTATTTCACATAGTATTTGTGTCGCAGAATGTCTTCTTTCATCAATGTTCGACGTTTATATTGTATTTTAACTTACAAATCACCAGCGTCTTGGAACAAGAACGCATTGGTTGAACAATGTAAATTTAACTGGAATTTACATCGAGTCATGTTAGCTTAGCTTGGTTAACAAATGAAGTGAGCTATTCTGCTCAACAGTTAAACCGGTCTGTGAAATGTCAGAAAATAGTGACAAATGCTTTTCAATCTTCAAACAGATTACAACACAGTGATATAAAGTTTGAAATGATAGAATCCAGAAAAAAGCAGCAAATTTTTAAGATTGAGAAGCTTGACTAATCAATCAATAGATTTCTTTCAGCAGTACAGAACACACAGACAAAACGGTGTAATCATACTTTTGCATGAGACTGCTATGAAAATACCCATGATCATGTAAGACAAAACTCCCCAAAGCACTTATATTTGCATTGTACCATGCTTATTACGTGCATTACTTTAGTATTGTTCTGTTGAAGATATCAGTGATGTGGACCGTGAAGGTGGTTGGCCTGGGGGTGGTGGCCCTCTCTCTGGAGCTGCTTGCCTGGTTCCTTCGTCGCCGCAGGCCTGAGAGAACCCTGAATGAGGTCCTCTTCTTCCCTTCAGAAATGACCTGTGTGGAGCACTTCTTCCGTCCCTCTTCACCTCAGTGAGTGAGACATAAGCACTGTATTGAGTAAAAGGAAGAAAAAGGATAGTATTACCTCTGTATCACTGTACAGTTTTTTTTGTCATAATGGCCACTAATGCAAAATAAATTCTCAGCCCCCAGATACTTTCAGTAAGTGGATTTAGTCTGCGCATTTACCATTCTTAATCCCCGCTGCATTTTACTCAGCAGGACCAGTGTACTGAAGTTATTTCTCCAGATAAAATTAAGCCAAAAAACCAGACCTTGATTAAACGAAAGATCATTGATGGTACTTGAATTCAACAACCAACTTCACAACACTTTTTTTCCAATTTGAGTTATTTAAACCACACAATATGTCTTTTCAGTTTCTAGAGAAGCTCAGTGAAAGATGCAACACATAAGAAGAAGGCAGCATGAAAGATGTTAAGTAAAGACTGTTTAGATAACACAGTTTTGTTTTCTTTCTTGTTTTCTGGTCCTCCAGTTCCTGTTTCTGTTCGTTGCCTCATGGTATAGAGACCTCTTTCGCCCGTCTTCTCCACCACCTCCTATCTGCTACATCCTCTCTGGATTTGTGTGTTTTTGCCTTTTCGAACATGGATCTGTGCAGGGCTATACTAGCCCTGCATAGAAAGGGCATTATCATCAGAGTCCTCACTGACAAGGACTATACCGCCATCACTGGCTCTCAGATAGGGATCCTCCGCAAGTCTGGTAAGAGTAACAGATCCATTTAATTTTTGAATCTTTGTGAGGTACATTTGTCTTCGTGTGTTCATGTTTAGGTCCTATAGAGATATTATTTATTGAAAAAAAACAAGTCACACCAACCTATGTGGGATTATTATGGACAAATATTAATTGAAATATGGGAAGCATGACTTGGGTCTTACTCAACAAAAGGTGCTCACTCTGTGTTCTCGAACTACCAGTGTCACTATCATTAAGTCTCACAGGGTTCCTTAGTAGTGAATAGAGTGATGATAGGAAGTGTCTGGGTGAATGGACGTCGCCACTACAAGCCCTCCTATGAGTCAGAGTAATCACGCTCTGAAAGCACCGAAAGATTTTGTGTCACGTGTCTGGCTCACACTGTCTCACTTTCTCTCAGCCCTCTCTGCATTTAATAAATTACTTTTAGTGTATGTTGTTAAGTAAGAATTAAGTAAGTAAGAAATTGGCAACCAGACAACAAATGTCATTAGGCAAAGTGTTTCTCAAAGTGTGTGTGTGTGTGTGCACGCGCGTCTGCGCGCGTGTTTTGACCGCAAGCCTCTGACACAAGGGAGAATCAGCTCTTCTACTGTATCTTTTGTATTTAGTCATTGTTCTGCAGAAACATTTCATAATCAAATAGCTGAGTGTGACTGGCGCTAAACCAACCACACTGCTTGGGGTTGTCCAGAGTTTGTTTATGAAACATTTCCTTCAGTTCACATTTGTGCACAGGCTCTGAAAATGATCATAAATGATCATAAAGGGGCATCTGGGGTAAAAACTGGAAAGACATTATAATTTTATTTCCAGTTGCATTTACTCTTTCTCATCATTTCTGGCTGTCTTCATTTTGAGCTGTCTAATAACAAGATTTCATGGAGCCAAAAAGGCATTTACACAGAGCAATTAGTTCTTTGTAGGGGTCATGTTCCTAGGAAGAGAAATGCTCAGAAAATCTAACACGTTTCCTATAATTGTTTTTTCCTTTTCTTTTAAATGAGCATGCACTTAACCTTTCGAGAGAGAACTTGCATATCTAATCTCTCTGTTTGTTTTGGTATGTAGTCCAATTTTAAAACCACTGATCTCTGCAAACTGAAATCAGATCCTTTACTAAAGTAATGCTTGTGTCTATGTTTCCGTTCTGCTTCTGTACCAAAATAATATCAAATTAAGTATCCGTACCATTATATTATAACAACATTATTATTTTTAATTTCTATACCTGATTTATGTAAAATAGCTACTGCTGTTATTATTTTGTAACCTAAATTTTATTTTTGTTCCACACGTTGCAGTACGCGACAATAAGGGTAAATACACAATTTGGGGGGTTTAAGAGGCTGAAAGCATTTTCATTAAAAAATGACTTTGATTTATAGATTTTATTTATTTTGTGGCAGAACAGATTAATAAAAATTATCAGAATAAACATACACATAACAAATTAAAACAAATATGAAGGCCTAGAGTGTAAAATTGTTTGTCAGATTTTGATAGCTTCCTCCCAGCTTTTGTGTTTTCCATAATTTTGCCAGTTTTTCCACCCAAAGGCTTTCCTTTGCTCGGACTGGATAAGAGAAAAGTGTCTTATGATCTTATGGAGAGTATGAAAACACTCATGTGACCTTAAAATGTTAAGCGCTGAGCTGTTGATGCAATGATGTTACAGTGAGGTTGAATAGTCTACGTGGTGAAAGGGCAGAGGTTTCAATTTGTTCTACCTGTATCACTCTTCCATTTTACAACTCCTCAGGCCACATGTGCCAGTATGGTCCATTTCGAAATTCTGTTCTAAATTTAAAGTGGACTTCGGACTGAAGTACAGGAATATTCATTCCTGATCCTTGAATAATCATTTAACTCCACTGTTTTCCTTTATGTATTGTATTCCACTCAACTCAAAGAACCTTACATACTATTTAACCTGCAGAAATTCTCATTGATCCGCTTTGTGCACTACCCAGAATTTCACAGTAGGACTGGATTGGATCACCACACATACACTGTATGAAGCATTGAAGAATTTTCCCTCATTCTTCACTGTCCTCCCTGTCTTCCTTCTGCTCCCCAGGGATCTGTGTGCGGTGTGGCGTGGGCTCTGTGTACATGCATCACAAGTTTGCAGTGATGGACCATCGGCTCCTCATCACCGGCTCCCTCAACTGGACGCTGACAGCAGTGCAGAGCAATATGGAGAACATCGTTATCACTGAGGAGCCAGAGCTGGTGCAACCTTTCATCAAGGAGTTCCACAGGTTATGGGTGGACAGTGATCCAGCTCGATACCACCGATCAATTGACCAAAAACCTGCTCAGTCAGAGCTCCTGAGAGAGCTTTGAGGTAGAAGGTGTGCATCTAAAAGCTCTACAATTAGCTTGGCCAGAAACTGCCTCTAGGATCTGTTTTTTTTTTTTTTTTTTTTTACTGTGAAGAGGCTCTGTTACTCTAAGTTTTGGAAGACTTGTTCATGTTAAAGAGAAGATGTTACTGTACAACATGACTGGAGTTTTAAGGCATGTTTTTTCAATATTTCTAAGAGAACAGCTCTGATTTTGAAAGAGACTGATTTATAAGAAGGAGTCTGGTTTATGTGTTTCATCTTTGTATTTGTTTTATTTTACTATGTACAAAAACACTCCTGTTGAAGTGCTGCAGTAGTTGTACAGCTTGGCAGACATAACACTAGGATAATATCCACAACATAGGGTTGGGCTGGTTTAAAAGAGAAATTGTCTTGTTTTTGTTAGGTGAGAATATTTCTTACATTCCTAAATTCAAGTTTGTGTTTTTATATATTGTCACAGGTTGACAGTGTTTAATTACAGTTGTTTTATTCAAAGATTTCCACTAGTGACCAAATTGATCTTGTTTCTTCATGGTCATTACATGATGAATAATCTATTATGTGATTTTTCCCTCTCAGAACTAAGGGGAATATGTATGCTAGTTAGGAGCTTGAGTTTAATACCTTTCCACAGTTCACGTTGTGCACAGTATAACTCGAAATTACACTGGCTGTAAAAATCCAGTATATTGTTTAGGGTGTGCTACTGCAATCTCAGGGACTATAGGTTGCCAAGTACCAATAAAAACTCTCACACTGCAGTTTGAACAGGTCTATTGCATCATTGCCTCACGGCTGTGGTTTTTCTCCTGCTCCAACATGATGTACTGTGTTTCATATTCGCAGAGATGCCTCACAGCACAGAGGTATTCGCAGTGTTTAACAATACAATCTTTTGTGGTTTGCAAACACAACTAGAGTTGATCTGGTTGGGACATGATTAATGTGACTGGTTGCATGACTCTCTGCATTGCTCACAGTCAGGCCGAAGCTTGTTGATAAAGCCCAGAACTGGTTTGTCTGACTTATGACTTGTAATATTTCAGCAGTTTACATCTTGAAGAGAAGCGTACTAAATGGGGATTTTAGACTTTGCGAATCAGCTGCTGTATTTTATCCACGGCACAGAAGTGACCAATTTAACTGAGAGGTCATGAGTTCGGGTGCGTAACCAGTGCGTAATGCCTGCGCCATTCAACACACACTCCATCAGGCCCGACTTAAGTTTACTACTGAAACTGTGTCAAGCAGCCAGCGACGGACAGGATAATACCGGAAATGTGATTATTTTTTACTTTAAAAGATCAGCAGGACAATTGGTCATGCAGAATGAGTCAGGTTTGTACCATATTAATTGTTCTGTAACGATTAGTGCAAAAAAATCAATTGGTCAATCGACATCAATAATTCTGACAATTGATTGTTTAGGCTTTTTCTGTTTCATGGTATTGCAATCTGTGGGGTTTTGGATTGTTAATCAGATATACCCAATGTGAATACACTAATTTTGCCCAGGGAAATGCAGATAGGCACTCTTCCATTTTCTCGGGTTTCATTGATTAATCACTTAATCAATTGATCACAATAATCAATCATTTAAACAATACATAAAATAATCAGTTGCTGCAGCCCTGCGTATTGCCATTAAACAAATATTGATTCTAAAGTACATACAGTACTGCAATATACTGCGCAGATGAAAACAATGACAACATTGTTAATGTTTTACACTTCCGTATTTGTGAAGTATCCCGAAAGTCCTCGAGCAATCGTGGTTTTATATTGAAAGTCTATACCGGAAGTATGCTATATATACTCTGTTTGACTTGACTGTGGTTAAACGGTGGATATCCCAGTGACAGGCACATGCACAGTCTGGAAATCCGGGATCGGAGCGCCTGAAGAGGAGCGCCCGACACCAGCGCACATCCATCGGCTTTCAGATAGAGGAAGACCGCGGGAAGGACGGACGAAGAAGAAAGACATTATTCAAGGTAAGAAATAAACATTTCTCTGTAAAGGCAGAGCGGTTTGTTTAAGTGTCATCAGGTTGTAGGTGAGTTACCGTATGGTAGGGCGGTGTAGGCAAATTAGGCTAACTGTTAATACAGTGTCAGCAAAGGGCTCAGAATATGAACTTTTATCTTTGTGTTTGTAGCATATTAAGCCAGTGTGCACATTTACAATTACATTAATTGTGGTATAGAAAGTGTCAACAAGTACCACGAGCCCATGTGTCCTCATATAAACAGTAGCCTGGTCTTCGGAAGTGCACACTCCACTTCCATGAAGTCTAACTTCAACTATACTTTCAGTTACATTTTGTACTATGAGGCGGTCGCTTTAGTGGCAGAGGACCTGTTTTGTCTCCTGCTAAAGTAAATGCATCCAGTGGCATAAACCTCCACACATAAGTGTTGAGGTGTTTCTATACTAGATGTTGAGGCGCATGCGTGGATACTGGTGTTTTGCTGAGTGTGTTCAGCGGCATGCCTGCCAGCTCCTCTTTTCCTCTTTATGGCCTTGGATGTGGTAATGCTGAGCTGGTCTCCAGAGACATCTCAGCAATCAGGGAGGAGTAGGACTCAGCTCAGCCTCTCTGAAAAAGGAGAAGGGGGGGGGGGGGGGGGGGGGGGTGAATGGATGGCTCAGCTTCTTTATGATGCAGAGGGATGGAGGAGGGAGAGAGAGTGGATTGAGTGGGAGAGAGCAAGATATGAATGGATGACAACTGGAGGGAAGCAAAGATG
Organism: Seriola aureovittata; assembly: GCF_021018895.1. Classification (NCBI taxonomy): domain Eukaryota; kingdom Metazoa; phylum Chordata; class Actinopteri; order Carangiformes; family Carangidae; genus Seriola; species Seriola aureovittata. The sequence goes on from NC_079366.1 coordinate 15,026,509, forward strand.
GATGAATATGAGAGAGAGTAAAGGAAGATAAATGGGTGTGCAGGTGTGTTTGTGTGTGTGTTTAAGTGGGAGTGTCAGTGGGTGGATGAATGGTCAGACGCACGATGGATTAAGTATACAGGGAGGGGAGGAGAATCTATTGCCCCTCACCCCCTGCTCAGCATCCACTGACCCCATAAGTTTTATAACATGTGAGTCCGTAGTCCATGTGACAAATGGACAGGGAGAGCAGTGGATGACTGATAGTGGGAGAAACAGTGGAAGGAGCATGTTCTGGCTGGCCATGATTCATAGCATAGAGATGAGAGCTAAGAACGATGAGGAAGGAAGATATACCATTCTTTTCATTTACCAACATCAAAATCTGCTTGGCTGTTAGTGTGGATTAATTTCAGACTTGTGCTGAGATTCCTCACTCTGAAATTAAAACACACAAGCACTGTCTTACCACATTTCTTTCCCAGACGTCCAATTCAGTATCAGGCAATTATCAGCAAGGGAGGCTTGTGATAGAGCCAAATGGTTCTCATCACTCATATCGAACCCTAACTCAGGGTATGTATACAGTATATGTATAATTTTTTACTCTTTAGTTACAAGTCCTCGTAGCCTAGATGGTTTATCAGCTGTGCAAATAGTTGACACACTTGTTGCATGCTTAGTTCAAATAGTTGTGACCCTGGCCTTTTACAAGATGGACCACTGGTCTCAGCAAAACACTAAATTAAATTTTTTCTACCTTTTTTCAGTTGTCAACATTCATAACATACTCAACATATAACTCATGTAACGCAATACGATTCAATAGCACCAGAAACTGCAACCCCCAAAATGACTCAATTCAAAAACTGAACATTATAACCGTCATGAAGGGAGGATTTACGCTCATCAAGCACTTCATTAAGAACTCCATACTAACACTGGGACGGGCCTCTCTTTGCTCTCAAAACAGCATCAGTTTTTCATTACATTGACTCCATGTTGGAAACTTTGCTTTGAGATTCTGCTCCTTGTTGACTTGATCGCGTCACATCATTTTTACAGATTTATCAGCTGCACGTTCATGCTGCCAGTCTCCTGTTCTACCACATCCCAAAGGTTTTCTACTGGATTCTGGAGACTGGCGAGGCCACTGAAGTTCACTGAACTCATTGTCATGTTCATGAATTTAGTTTGAGACGACTTTTACTTTGCGACATGGTGCATTATCATGCTGGAAGTAGCCATTAGAAGATGGTAGGTTGTGGCTATAAAGTGACGCACATGGTCAGTAACAATACTCAGATATGCTGTGACATGCAAACCATGATTGATTGGTCTTAGGGGTTTAAAGTGTGCCAAGAAAATATTCCCCACACTATTACACCACCAGCCTGTACTCTTGACACAAGGCAGCTTGGGTCCATGGATTCATGCGGTTGATGCCAAACTCTGACTCTACTATCAGTGTGCCTGGGCAGAAATCCAGATTCATCAGACCAGGTTACATTTTTCCAGTCTTCAACTTTCCAGTGTTGGTAAGTTAGTGCTCACTGCAGCCTCAGATTTTATTTCTGTTCTTGGCTGACAGGAGTTCTGCTGTTGTAGAGACCAGAGAGGATATTGGCAGTTTCAGAAATACTAAAACCATCTTATCTGGCACCGACAATCATGCCACAGTCAAAGTCACTGAGAACACACACACACACACACACACACACACACACACACACACACACACACACACACACACACACACACACACACACACCCTCCCCCCCATTCTGATGTTTGATGTCAACATTAACTGAAGCTTCTGACCTGTATCTGCAGGATTTCATGCATTGCACCGCTGACACGTGATTGGCTGATTGGATAATTGCACAAATAAGCAGGTGTACAGGTGTTCTTAATAAAGTGCTTGGTGATGTGATTGCCCTCATGAATTTCAATGTGTTTTATTGTTGATAATCAATTCATTTTAGTTAACAGGACTGTATTCCTTGCCTGCACTGCATTAACTTAGCCTTGAAAATGTTCACTGTTGAATCAATGTTCTGTTAAATTAGATTTATTTGGAACTATTGGTACAGGGTGCATATTTTCTTTTTGCCTCAAAACATTAGAATCAAACAGTATAATTCATCAGTGGCAGGGTAGGCCTTTTAACTTTGTGGTTTGCATTAATTATAATTTTTAGCATGCAGGATGTCATGCAATAACTAGCATGTAACAAAATACAAAGGAGCAGGTCAGTACCAGTCCTTGATCTTAAATGTACATGAATTTACTTGACTGTTGGCCAAGTGCAACACACTCAACCTGTAACTATATGTTTAAACTTAAGGTTATTGTATTGTTCCTGTACATACTGGATATCCTGCTGTCTTTGTCAATAAACTGACTAATTGTTTTGTCCATGAAATGTCAGAACAAGCTGAAAAAAGTCCACAACAGTTTCCCAGAAACAACTGATGTCTTTAAATTCTGACCAACACTACAAAAAAAAAGAGAAAAGAGATTAAAGTTAAAATGATACAAAGCAGAGAAGCAGCAAATCCTCACATTGGAGAATGTTTGGCATTGCTGATGAGTTAGTTGAATAGTTCAGCAATTTAATCAAAAATGTTATCAAAATTGCTGCAGAATAACTTCAGATAATCCTTTCAGCACTCGAGTTCTGCTCACTTCTTTTTTTGGTCACAGGCTTCACAGTCTCTTCATGAATCTGAAAGCCTCCTCTGCTATTGTTCTTTACTTGATAGATGGCATTAGCCAGAGATCCAGGGGCAGGCCCGGAGCAGAGAGATGCAGCTGACCAAAACTTTGACTACATGTTCAAGCTGCTGATCATCGGCAACAGCAGCGTGGGAAAGACCTCCTTCCTGTTCCGCTATGCAGACGACTCCTTCACATCAGCCTTTGTCAGCACAGTGGGCATTGATTTCAAAGTCAAAACCATCTACAGGAACGACAAGAGGGTCAAACTACAGATCTGGGTAAGACGGAAGAATACAGTGCAACATTAAAAGATATATGCTGAATATTACACACACTGAAGGAAGATCAGTGTATGTATGTAGATTATTTAACACGGACAAAATGTAATAATTCTGTTCTGACACAAACAAGTCTCTCAAAACATGAATGTGCATCTTACCACTGCATCCACAGTCGGACTGTGAGTGTTGTTTATGATGAAAATTAGCTGTACTTGTGTTCAATAGAGCCACATTCTTTTCCCAGTTAACTTTTCTGTCCATGGAGCAAACTAAACTGGGAACAAATGAAGACTATAAAAGAGAAAACTTGCAATAGAAAGATATCCGAGAACAAAAGTAGCTTAGTTCCAACTTTGTCATCATTATTCAGATTCTCCTTTGACTTCGTGCACTGAAACTGTTTGCCATTACACACACATAGTCTGGTTTCTTCTCTACAGCAGGAAGAGAGTGTGGCAGTTGGGCAGATAAGGGCCAGAGCACACTCCGACTCTCGTTGACTCAGGGAAAGATGTTTACTCAGTCCAGAAGTTGGGAACTGAAATCTTGCAGACAGCGTTACAGTTTGACCAGATTTCACTCTAATTAATCTGGCTCACAGACATTTAGATTACTGAGTTCAAAACCCTGATGTATATGGTTTGTTTTTAACCACTCTGAGATATTTTACTACTAGTGGCAATTGCTTTGTTTTTTAACTGACATCCCAAACAGCCTTGAAAAATTAGAAACAGTCACCTTGTTTTGCCCGGGGCTAGTTCTGCTGGACCAAAGCCATGTATCTGCAAACAGAACTAATGTAGGTCATTGGAAGTGGTTGACAACACCAAGATATTTGCATTAAAGATGTTGATATTTGCAAATCTTTACTGTGTATTTGACTATGAAAAGTGCATAGTGCTTTTTTTATAATTCTAATATTTGCAGATTCTAATGTTTGCGGAGCCGCGCACGACAGAAAAACCATGATGGATAAAAACTCTGTATTAAAACCCACCTAAACTGCTAATCCATCCATTGCTGTGGGTGGGTTAGCAAAGTAGCCATCTCTCCCACTGATTAGAAGGGAGTTTTTGGCAGGTATATATTGGCTTTTAACTAAACAGATTCACAAAAAAACCTTATATAACAATTGAATTAATGTAAATCAAATTGCTTTGCAGGTTTTTCAAACATTTTTATGTAACTGTGTTTAGGAAGAAACAAAATTCCACATTGATCAAATGGCCAACACTGACCCACTGTATCAGAAAAGCCATAAATGGACCACACTCACTCACACGTCCCAGTAAGGAAGCATAGATTCAGCTGGCCACCTCTGGACAAAAACATGATAGTTAAACTGTTGTTAAATTAGTTTCACAGGATTAAAACTAACAGTGAGTCGACAGCAGAAGTGTCGTATTAGAAAGAGCTGTGACACTCGCATCACTGAGGTCTGAAATGCTCCCAATAATTTCTGTTAGAGGCTTTTTCGTTCCCTATGATGGATAAAAAAATATATATTCATAATATACTGAACAGCAGACATGTTCGAGAGTATATGAGCAACACTGAGTATAAAACGCTGCAGTCTCTTTAATGTCAGAGCTGTAATTTACTTAAGGTAATTAAAGGCATCTACCTGGGGGTTGAGAGGGTCTAAAATGCAGCTTCGACCAAAGCCAGAGTGAACGGTGCTTTTGAAAGCGTTGTTACACAACACAGACTGTTTATCCTCACCCCATTCCCTAGATTGCCCTCGTGCACGCCGCTGCCTGTCATGGATGTGGCATAAACTAATTTCTCACAGTCTGGAGTTAATGACAGTTGATGTTTAACATCGTCCCCAGACGGCAGGGTTCATGAAAGATGCATGGGTTGGAGCTGCCGGAGCTGAATGTGCCTACTGCGCAGACTGACACCCAGGACAGATCTATTACTGAATGTTAGTGGAAGGCAAGGACTTACCCACAGTACTCGTGTTAGATGAAAGTAATACATCTTTTCTTTTCCTTTTTTTTTTTTTTTTTTTTTTAAGCTTAATGAATTCAGAGTAGCATGGCTTCTCTGCTCAGCTTAACAATGATACAGTTGCATAATTTTACACGAGGAAGGTGCCAAGTACAAGTAAAAAGTTATTGGCTGCTGAACACCTTGAATGGGTTTCATGGGAGCATTAAAACAAGCTCAACTCATTTTGTAACACTGCACCAAAGTCGGGCGTACAAGGGTTTGAGACAGTGGTAACATCTTATACTGACAAGCCCCAAATCTCCATCTTTAGAGGACCCAGGTTAATATTTGGCATTACTTTTCATCAGTTAGATTAATCTGCGTTATTTAATGATCCAATTTTAATGTGTCCACAACAACAATTTCATTTAATGGTTAAACTGTTTTCCCATAATCAGCATAAAGAAGACAAATAATTCCTCAGAACTTATTTTTGTCTCTGAAGCATTGCCAAAAGGCAGAGAGCACATCCTGGTGTATTTACAGGGTGTGGCAACATCAGCACATGACGGGAGGGATTAACTTCTGAGTTAATGATTCATCGCTCATTCTCAGAACAGCCAGGTCAACTATTTGTTTCCTTCTCTCAGTAAAAATTTTGCATATTCAGTTCGGGAATAATTTGAAGTGTTTGTCGTTAATATTAATGATGAGGTTTGGGCTATGTTGTATGTATTGGAATTTCATGTCAGTTCAGTTGTCAGTAGTAATTTTAGTTTCCCTGTCACCCAGTCTTCATGTGACCACTGTGAATTCACACTTTCCTTGAGATTGTTGTGTTTTAAACAGTAAAAGTAACTGATCCCAAAGCGTGCCAGAATTTCTCAGATGAACTGTGTGTGTGTACAGGACACAGCAGGGCAGGAGCGCTACCGGACCATCACCACAGCGTACTACAGAGGAGCCATGGGATTCCTGCTCATGTACGACATCACGAGCCAGGAGTCGTTCTACGCTGTTCAGGACTGGTGGGTACAGCTATAGGTATAACATAGATAGATAGATACTTTATTTATCCCCTAGGGGAAATTCATGTGTCCATTAGCTCATTGTTGATGATGATAATAATAATAATAATAATAATAATAAAAACAGTTAATAGACAAACAATAATAATTAGATTAGTCCACTTCCTTTGGCTGGGATGTTGTACAACCTGATGGCAGTGGGAACAACGGATAATGTCATACTATTAAGTCTGATACGTGTGGTGTGTGTGGTGTGTGTGTGGTGTGTGTGGTGTGTGTGGTGTGTGTGGTGTGTGTGTGTGTGTGTGTGTGTGTGTGTGTGTGTGTGTGTGTGTGTGTGTGTGTGTGTGTGTGTGTGTGTGTGTGTGTGTGGCATTTGTAAAGGGATATGTTGTTTTGATTTTCTGTTTGTTTGGAGACACCCTGTCCTTTTGTTACATGTTAAATTAACAAGATAAAACTTGGGGAAATTGTTCCATTTCTGCTGTAACAAAATTTGGCAAAGAAAAATAGAGCATATTCATAGACACGGTTTTCATATAAAGAACAAATCTGATGATTTCACTCTAGTCACTGCATAATATAATAGTATAAGAAGCTGGAGATAACCATATGAAAATCCTGCAAAATAACAGCAGTAGTGGGATTACAAAACAAGAATTAAATAACAGTAAATGAAAAAGAAAAAAGTATCAAAAATAAAAATACGCGTACTTATTTATTATTATTATTATTATTATGTTATTTATAACAGTATTTTTACTTATTATATTTATTTATTTCTTAATCTATACTTACTATATTGCTACTGTATATATAGATCATATTATTGGAATATTATTTCTGATGCTTTAACAAGTAAGCAGCATTTTGAGCAGCTGGTTGAGGGGGAGTTAATTTTAACTTCTTACACTGCGGGATAGTTCGATATTTTGTTCGACATTTTGTAACTAGATCATATTTTTTATATGTAAAATTATAATTTGCAAACTAGTTACTTAACCTTTCAAATAAATGTAGTGAAATAAAAAGAACAATATTGTTAAGTAATTGTTAAGTAATTCAAAATTGACCAAAATATGGTACTTGAGTAAATGGACTTTGTTGCTTTCCAGTACTTTCTTTAAACATCTCAAATTGTTGATGATGCACGTTTTCAGTGTCAGAAATGCATATATACAGGGATAAAAGAGCACCAGATTTTGCTCAGTGTTGTGAAGAGACAGATGGTCGCTGCAGGACAGGTGGTGGTGAAAATGTTGTGCTGGTGTTTCCCAGGGCAACCCAGATCAAGACGTACTCGTGGGACAACGCGCAGGTAGTGCTGGTAGGCAATAAGCTGGACCTGGAGGAAGACAGGCAGGTTCCCACCCAGGATGCCCAGAGACTGGCCACAGAGCTCGGTCAGCACGCCCACACACACACACACACACACACACACACTTTTATCACAAGCTCAAGAGGACACACAAACCAAACCTTACTTACTAATCATAACTCATACTGTTTTCTTTTCTCTCTCTGTCTCTCGACTCGCTCTCCAGGCTTCCAGTTCTTCGAGGCCAGTGCCAAAGACAACATAAACGTGAAGCAGGTGTTTGACAAGCTGGTAGACGTCATCTGTGAGAAGATGAACGAGAGCGTCAACGGTGATGCCAGCCCGTCAGCCACTCACAAGGGGGAAGGTCTGAAGGACACGCCCCACGGCAGCCAGCGTGGCTGTGCATGCTGATGACTGACAGTGGAAATTCATTGAGCGTGGGTTTCATATTCACACACACATATGCACACACACATACACAGATTAATTGAATTGCCAAAAAAATCTGCCATTGTGAATGTACTTTACCATATGTTACTGCAATACTATCACGGATGCTATGCTCCCTTGTTTTTCTTGTTATCTTCCTCATAATTTGAATGGGACTGTTACACCGAGATGCCAAAGAGCTGTGTGGAGCAGCTGTGCCTTCTGCCCAATGCCTGTGCTTCATTATTTTCTTGTTTAATGGGTGAGCAGCACCTGTTGGAGGTGAGGATGTGAACAAAAGGCATGAACCAAATCAAGCCTGGCATTGAGGGTGATTTACTTGTGTCCTGCTGCCCCCTTGTGGGTGTCACCTGAAAATGCATCAGTGTGACTCACTGCCCAACACTTTATACTATATTGTGTCAATTAGCTCCTGCTAAGGACGGAGGCCCACTGTTCAGTACAAAGTCAAACAAATCTGAAGGGTGCTGTGTCATTCCAGGTGTATGTGTGTAATCCAGGCTTGTTATTACAGTTTTGGAGGGATATTCTCTTTTTCTTTTAATTTATATTTTACTCTTTTCTTTTTTTGTACTTTTAGTGGTTAATGCTCGTCCAACATTTCATTTGCCAGGTTTATTGTGTCCCTCTAAAAATTGAGATTAAAAGATATGGATTAATACAATACAACATGTCTGTTGGTTTTCATTTGTCATTTGAAGTAATTTCATGTTATTTTTCTGTATTAAACAACACTGCTGAATGTAGGAAAAGTGTGATAGGTTTCCAGAGGTTTCCACTCAGTAATTAATCATCATAAAATGGAATCAATCATGTCATAAATCTTATCCCTAAAGTTTTTTTTCCATTTATTAGAACATAAAACATTCATCAGGTTTGTGTTTATGCTCAACATTAAATTATTTAATTCCTTTGATTAGCTCCTTTTTGGGCTCATATTGAAATTATGCTGTGAGTTAATGTGAGAGATCATTTTATTTTGACCTAGAATTGGTTGTAAAATTTCAGGTGATAAAAGTTTCTATTTTTGAAGGGACTTTGGACACCAGGAAATGTTGCCTACCATGAACGCAAAGTCAGTGACGTGTAGGGTATGAACTCCCTTTTTCCCTGTAGTGTGTGTGTGTGTGTGAGAGAGAGAGAGAAAGAGAGAGAGAGACATACCTGTGAGAAGATAAAGGGGCATGTGAAAGCCTCGTTGAGCAGACACTCCTCATTGATCAAACCTCAGCTGGCAGACGGCCGTCAGTTCAGTACAGGTACGAGTTTCATGGTTTTTCACACTTTTTAATTCAAATATCCAACTATATACTCAACAACCAAAATCATTTTAATTCTAATCTAAAAGCAAATTACAGAAAATGAGTATATAACATGATCCAGCACGCAGGATGTTTTCAGACAGAACTCTTCATCTACAACATTGAAACAGGTATTATATTGTATTATTGTTGTGGCTGATCAGTGTGTATCTGTGGCCTGGCGGTTCATTCTGAACCGTCCGTAAAAACCTATTTTGTAGTTTCGATTATTTTATGGCCTTGTGGCTTGTGGCTTATTGTGGCTGAGTGGTGAATGTACAGTTTAAACAAGTCTGAAACAGAGGGATTAGTTTTTGTATTTCATATATTATGTTTTTATATTTCTTTTGTAATCTTATAGATTTATCTTTCAAAGTGAGGTCATGCTTGTCATGATTGTCATTTTGTATGAGCGGCTGTCATAATAAACCACTCACTTGCGTTAGTAACAGTTAGTAGTGTAACCAGTAACAGACTGAATAAACCAAGTATTTTTCAGTCCTCAGTTCTTTTTTAACAGTATATACCGTATTAAACTGACTCTACAGAGTACAGGAAATTAGTTTTTACAGCTGATCTAGGAACCTTCAAATTTTTCTTGGAAGTAGCATTAAAAACTGTTAATTGTCCTGTTTTGCTGCCTCAAGGCTGTGATCAAACATATTCAGATAAAAAAAACATGTGATTTTATAGGTGTTATTGGAACATTTTATTGCCTCTCTCTGCCTGCAATAAGGAAGAAAAAAAAATCAATAACTATAAAGCTGATCTCATTTCACTGATACAGACAGCAAATGGAAACAAAGTTGAGCAAGGTTGGGGACAAGGGTATGTGTTTTATGGTTCTTCTGAGCTACTTTAGGGTGACAACCAGTAATCACATAAGATATCTTTATCATTAATCATGAACACATCAGTGGAGTTAGTTACACTTCACCTTTTTAACCTGTATTTCATAGATTTGATGGCATACTGCAGAAAAGACACTTTTATTCTCTGCTGACAGAGTTATAATATTTAAGGTAACATTGATAAAGAGCACCACAGTATGATAAAACTGATCATACACTTCACAAAAGTTCAAAGCTGATTTTTTGATTGGTGATTTTTTTTTCTCCTCTGCACCACAAGTAGTCTCTGCACATATCATGTGATTCAAATGTGTGCTTGTTGATGATTTAAATAGCACGCACGCAAGTAAAATTTAAAATAAAACGAGGATACGAACGTGCAGCTTATTTCACACTTCAACCGAAACTTAGATTACGTCAGTATGAAAACTGACGTTAGGAAGATTAAGACCCCTTCTGTTTTCCTGCAAGTTACGGTGGTTAATGTTTAACCAAAGCAAATGCCATTTGACCCACGTTGGTGCTCGCTTGTGTTGTAAGTCAGCTCTATACAATTGATTTTCCTATGAGAGGTAAAATGCAAAATTGTCCTTCCAAATCTCCTAAGCAATAAATGAGTTAGTAAGTAAGTGTGACTAAGTGTACGCTTGATTAGTTTTCAGCTGAACTCACACATTATTTTCTTCTCTTTTTTTTAACAGTGTGAAGAAAAAAAAAAAAAAAGCCAAGATGTGTTGCTCCGGCTTTCTCAAAATGATGATGTTTATCTTCAATGGCTGCATCTTCGTAAGTTAAAAAAGAAAATCTTCTGCTTCTACTGTCAAGCTCTATTTCATGTTTCATACAGAAACAAAATCAGTGCAAAAGATATTTCCTTATGCTTTGTACAATATTCTTTTACAGCTTGTAAAATGGACTGTGTACTTCCTGTATTCAGTGATAGTTTAAAGGAACAGTTTAACATTTTGGGAAATACACTTGGATAGATGAGAGGTTTTTACATGTAAGTTAAATATAAAACTAGAGCTGGGAGATGCTTAGCTTAGTTTATCTTAGCATAGCTCAGCATAAAGACTGGAGACAGGGTGAAGCCTCTGGAAAAATCCTCTGAAAGAATTAAGCATGTGTCTAAGGTTAACTGTTACATTAAATGCTTACTTTGTAAGCATGTGGAAAACTGCAGTTCCCATGAAAAACTACATCATTATAACTTGGTTTTGTCCATATCCATAAAATTGTCAACTCTTTATTTTTTCCAACTTTCTAGTTGTAATCTCTGTTGTATAAAAGCTCCTACAGCGTTTGCTCCTCAACTCTTTATTGTGCTGTTATTGGAACCATCTTTTGTCAGGCTGTGACATTTAACCTGCAAAAGTCAAGGAATTATGGGAAATAATGTTCTTTAAAGGCCGCTAAAAAACAGAAATATAGAATAAACAATGACATGAAATTGTTATTTTTAAATGACCACCCCCATCTAAATACAAGGAGTTAAGCACAACACTGTTGAGAACATCAGTGGCATCAACCTTCTCATCTAATGCTCAGCAAGAAAGTGAATGAATTTACTTTCTTAAATTTATTTTTGATGTCTCAAAAATGATTTAGTCTGAATAACTGTTATATTTTAACTTAATATTTAATCAATAATACATCTTATAAATTATTCTCGGGCTGAACTCCTGCTCTTATTGTTGCTGCCTGATTGTTAACAAAAACACCTCTTTCTCTTCTCCTTTTTCCACCCATCATGCAGTTGGCAGGTGCAGCCATCCTGGGTGTGGGAGTGTGGCTGAAGGTGGACAGTGGTTCTTTACTGGGTATACTGGATAATGTGGACAATGTACCATCTGGGATATCCCAGCTAATGAACGTCACCTACCTGCTAATGGCAGTGGGTGGTGTGCTGCTGGTCATTGGCTTCCTGGGCTGCTGTGGAGCTATCAAGGAGAGCAAGTGCATGCTGCTGACGGTAAGCGATGTTTGATAGGTCAACACCAGAGACTTAGTTTGAGAGCTGACCAAAGGGACATAAATCTCCTTCTTTTGAAATAGTAATGAATTTTAATTTATAATTCAAGAGCACAGAAAACTACATTTCAGCCAAGCTGGATCGAAATAGTAAATTCCGGTGATGGGGAATGTTGAAATGTTTTATTATTATTTCACCTTAGAATGCTCTCTCATACAATTCAGATGGATACAGTGACTCTGAGAGGAAGCTGTTAAGACTTTCAGCACTTAACTTTAGGTTTAATCTCTGCAGTGTGTACTGATGTTACATCTGCATTAAAGTACTTTGTCCAAGCCTGTTTCTCACTCTGTTGGCTTGATTTTACAGATGCATATTGCTGCTACTAATCAAATATTTTACAGTGAGAGTTTTGCAACATTATTTATCATTTCTTCTCCACTCAGTTCTTCAGTATTGTGCTGATCATCTTCCTCATCGAGGTCGCAGGAGCTATTGTGCTGTTCGTCTTCCAGGGTTTGGTAAGTGGCTTTCGAAAGCTTCTTGGCAACAACTGCAAGCAGTCAGGTTTACAAACTTTAATATACATACAGTACATATATATATATATATATATATATATATATATATATATATATATATATATATATATATATATATATGTGTGTGTGTGTGTGTGTTTGTGTGTGTATAAAGTCAAAAATATGATGATGTGCTATTGTCTATCTGTCCTTCTCAGGCTGATGAACTTCTCTCTGATCTGGAGCATGAAGTTATATTGAGCATTAAAAAAGACTATGGAAGCACTGAATCTTTGACCTCTATCTGGAACGTCACCATGGATGAGGTACTGTATTTTTTGAGTGGACTCTTTCAACCTTAGATATACACATCTCCGTTGTCACAGGCAATTGTGTTATCCACTTTTTGAGATGAAAGTAGTGACTGTCTGAGTTTACGCCTCAGCCAATACTCAACTCTTTGATTTCTGCAACATGTACACCCTCGTACTGTCTCTTATTTTACCATGTTACGCAAATGTGTCTGAATCTTTTTTCTTTTTTTTTACATTTCCTTAATGGAGCTGCTCACACCTCTCTCCACACTGTAACACTATAACACTTGGTGGTTTCCTTCCAGTTTAAGTGCTGTGGATACAGGAACTACACAGACTTTGACGGTTCCCCTTTTTACAATGAGGGTAAAGGAAGGTTTTATCCAACCACATGTTGCAATGCAACCCTCATCACCTCGGATGAATGTGCTGCAGAGATTGCAGAAGTTTCGGTAAGAAACCATGTTACTTTTGCTTTAACTTCATACATGTTAACAACATTGATTGTGATGAATTGCACCAGTCACTCCCTACCTCTGCTAAAACCTGCTGTTTCTCTTCCAGATGATTGACGGCTGCTACTTCAAGCTGCTGCAGCTGATAGAGGACAATGCTGTGATCGTTGCAGCTGTGGCTCTTGGAATTGCTGCTATTGAGGTACAGAAAACAGCTTATTAACAGGTTATTTACATCTGTTTAGAAGAGTTGTGTGTTCTCCGCAGTTACTTTGATAGAGTGCAATATATGTTAAGACTCTCATATTGTTATTAAATCTTTCCTCATCTTAATACACCTATTAATGACACTGGTATACAGAGTATTGGCAGATGCAACAATTTACAGATGTTCCCTGAATGCCTAACATGCAGGCAATGGGTAGACACTAGCTACAGCACACACATCAAGGGCCCCCACTTAGGGGAGCGGCAGTGCACTGTAGTGTCTTTATGGGAGGTTTAAGGTTGTTTATTGTTGTCAATACAAAATGTGCCAATATGAAGGGCTACTGGGGGGCCCCCCCAAGGGGAAAACCCCTCCTGCACCTTTGGCCATAATATCTACCCATGGTTTTGCATATTCAAAAAACTATTACATTACAATAAAACAGACAATATCATAACTGTGCTAATGTGTCTGTGGACACTCATGTACGATGAGGCCTATGGTGTATTTTGGATTACACGATATATGATGTTGAGGATTGCTGATTTTTATTGTCAATCATCATCACACATAATTTAGGTCTACTCAGGTTCTCCTCCTCATGATTTCCATTTTCCTTGTCGGTGGAGTTGGCTTATATATACGTTTAAGGGGGGAAGAGACAGTGCATGGCTTTTTCATAAATTTATTGTATACGTCATAATGTGCAGTCTATAACCCGTGTCTCATCTCTAATATACATTGTGTTTACATGAAATGGTGATGACCCGTTGTCTTTGCAGATTGCTGCCATGGTGGTTTCGATGGTTCTCTACAAGAACATTAAGTGATGTGTCCCGTCAGAGATGAGATGACAACATTGTAATTGGTGGAGAAATTTAACTTGGTGTAAAGTTTATTTTCTTTTCCTTTGATTCAAAACAGACAAGATAACCTAACACATGCATTATTGGCATGTAGAGCATTAAAACCAAAGATGGAGAGGTAGATGTTTGAGCTACTGTGTTTTTCCATTTCAAAACTGTATCTGAACGCACTTATACTGTGATTTATTTATGTTTTCAGAAGGGCTGTTGTCAGATGATATTGTATGTGCTGAAACATATGGCTGGTAATGTGTAATGATGCACAGAGCAGAGAAGGATCTTCGCAAGTTGTGTCAGTTGTTTCTGTCCCACACATTCACTGCAATAATATGATAAATTTATTTTTGTATGTTTGATCATATATAAATAATAAATGTCACAATCTTGACTTTTACAATTATCAGCAAATTGATTATGGTTTTCTTTTTGTGGCAATAGATCTTTTAACATCCACATAAAATGGATTCTAGACTGAGGCAAACAGGCAAAAGTAACTAAAGCATTAGAATGTAAACTGTGGGCCTGTGAGTAGATATACGACACCATTATCATTATAGAAAGAAACATAACATTTTATTTAAGTCAGGAATATTCTGCCAGTGCTGCTGGTTTTATCTGATCCCACACAGGAGCAGTTAGCCTTATTACTGAAGATAAGCGCATAACAATCAAAAATGATGACACCACAGGAAAAAAACAATTGAAGTCATCATATTATTTTTATACTAACTCATACGCTTTAATAGTATGTTAACTGCAAATCCCAAGTGGCTGAATGAAAGCAGGAAGTTCTGCCCTCAACAAACTGCTGCAAATTTTGTCAAGTCAAGCCAATTTTACTTTGTATAGCGCCAATTCACAACAGAAGTTATCTCAAGGCACTTTCCAAATAGAGCAGGTGTAGACCTGCTCTTTATAATATTATTTACAAAGAAGCACCAATTCCCACCAAGGGCAAGCGCTAGGCAACAGTGGCAAGAAAAAAACTTACTCTTAAGAGGCAGAAATCCTGAGCAGAACCAGACTCAGGACCGGACTAGAGAGAGAGAGCATGCAAGCAGGAGGGAGCGCAGAGGAAAAGACAAGAACTGTAATGCTCATACTGATAAAAGTAATAATGAAAGCTAATAACAGTAATAATTATTATTATTAATTATAGTAAGATTTAGTTAGTTTAGCAGCAGGCATTAGAAAGGATCTTGGGGGCAGTAGGTGGTTTGCAGTTGCAGATCCAGACTCTACAGCTCTGGAGGCAGAGGACCTGCGGAGAGTAACAGGAAGGAGATAGAGAAGGAGAAGGGAGAGAGAGAGGCACACAGCCTGGGCACTCATGGGGGGGGGGGGGGGGGGGGGGACAGGTTCTCCCGTCACATGCTGTGTCAGAGTTACCCGATGACCCTTCTCAGTGGCGCCATCTATATTAGTCAAAGTGCTTTCATGGTGGGTAATTCATACTGACACACTGAATTCCTCCTACTCCCAACACAACATGTGTTTTGTATATTTACCATTGTTTATGAATGAATGACTGTTAAAGTAGCATTAATTCATACATTCTTCTATATTTATTACAGACTTAGTTACACAAGTGTGAGATTTATGTTTTATCGTATAGTGTTATCAAACAGTACAAGAGAAAAGAGCAGCACACAACAGTTTCCCTGAGGTTTTTTATGGGAACCCACACAGTGGATGAGACAGTCCCACACAGGGTTAAAAGGCAGGATTATCTCCTTTGGGACAGAGGCGCAGGTTCAGCCTCGCTTTAGGTCCTTTTGAAAGTTCTATCTTCATGAGTCACTTCTTTCATAGGATCCTCAAATAACCAGGACACAATAATTACCTGAACAATTATTCATATACTAACCTACATACTTTTATTTGGTTTTATTGACATTATTCCTTTTGGCCACATCAGCTCTAGAAGCAGGAAGTCAATAAAGAAAGCACTTGGTCTGTTTTCAGTTTATCACAGAAGACATGACTGACTAAACCGTTCCTAAACTGAGTTTCTCCTCTCTGTAAATATGATTCATCATAATTTTCAGTGCGTCGACAACTGCCACATTAAACTCAGTTTAACCCCGGTGAGAGGCTGCAGCAGTGCCATTAGTTCATCCAAATCTGTCACTGAGGCTTTGCAATGAATTATTTAAAAAAAAATCTTTTGTTGAGAGACAGTAAATCAATCCTGTACACTAAGTGTGGCAATGCAACAATATAAACAGTTTTTAAATCCACAGTTCATCGCTCATTGAGAACAGTCCCATTTCCAGTAAGTGAGAGAGCAGGGGTGTGAGCAGAGGTTACAATGCTTTGGAAACTGTGCCCTCTTGTGGAAAAAAGTTTGTTCTGCAGTTGCAGAAAGTGTTTTTCCCACAGTAATACTGATACTGAACACAACCTCACACGTTCTACATGACCTACTATTGTGATTGCTCAGTGAAGTCGGTAGACCTCACCAACCAGTGTGTGAATGTCCCAGGTTAGTGTAGGTGAGGAAGTCTTCAAATTAAAACACCATGTGTTATTTAACCTTCCTTTTCTTGCATCTATCTGAACCATGACGTTTAGTGGGTGGAAGGGAAACAGACCTGAAAAAGGGGCAATAGGTTAAAGTGCCTCTTAATACCCATGTCTCTATGAGAAAGTCAAACACCCTGTCCAATAAAACGCTGTCAGCAGGTCAGGCCTTCAACAGCCAGTGTGTGATCAGGTCACGGGTGACAGAGCGCACTGAAGTCTAATGGTGTAATGATGGGACGTCAAGGGAGAGGCTGGGAAGCTGCTCATGGGAATAAATGGGCAGGAGACAGCTTGTTTACACAGAGAACATAAACTCATTATTGCTTTATAGCCAAAGGGTTACAAGAACACCTACTTAAAAAGAAGGGCTTTATTGTTGACTACATTTTTAACTACAGCAGTGTGCAGCAACTGTTTCCAAAGCATACTGTGTTTTATTGCTGTCTTTTAGTCCAATCTGCAAGTTCAGTATAGGGATATTTAGGGTTTATCATCATTAATGTATGTTTTTTTTAACACAAATTCCATGATGGTGCTGAAAATTAATTTCAAATTATCTGCAATTCCCAGTATGCAAAATAATAACAATATAATTAATAATATTTGCTTGTTGATTGTGGTTTTAAAGAAACGTGAGGTGTCAGGCAACACTATCCACCACAGCCATGAAAATAACAAATTAAGTAACATCTTTTGGACGAATGGATTTCACACTTCCTCTATGTCCAGATATTTAAAATCTATGCCAAGTAAGACTGAAGCTGCTCTGGTGGCTCGTGGTTGTTTTTCCTATAGTTTTCCACCTAACTCAAGATTAAGCTTCTAAATCTAGTGAGATTTTCACTATCTAAACAACTGAAAACTCATCTGTGTACATGGAAGCAACCTTCAGATTACATTATTTTGAAACTCAGACATCAGAGAGACACCTTCAGATGTTATTTTTTATGACCGTGTTTTTAACGCTCACCTTGAAACTGAAATCCTCTCAGTCTGGCAACCATCCACGACCTGGAGTTTTAAGCTTGGTGTGATGTCCGGTCTGGTGTGGGAATTGCGACACCTTCTTTGCGTTGAAAAACAGGTGAGAACCCGGCAGCTACCTATATAAAAGACTCCCTCCATCACACTGACAAAGCACTGACAGCAAGGTTGCCACTTGTAACCTTGGACCAAACCACCAGACAACTGTTGCTGTAACTTTAGTTTCTATTTCGCTAAATCAACTTTGAGAAGCATCTTTTTTTGTGTCAAACTATGGCTTTCCTCGTCAGCCTTGTCTTTTTGTCATGTTGGACAACTGTAGCTTTAACATTTCCTCACAACACTTTTGTCAACACTTTGAAAGGGTCAAGGGTGGAATTTGAATCCTCTGGCAGTGGACCAGATGAACCTTTTCGAGGTATAGTCAAGGTTGTGCAGCTGGACCCTCACACCCTGGCCCAGTCAGGGTTCTTCAAAAGGGGACTGACCCCGAGAAGAGCCCCCTCCCTCAGCTCCAGATCGTCCTTCCCTGCCTTCTTGTCTCAGGGGCGTCCAGGTCTGGCCCCAGCCTCCAAGACCTCTGTGAGTCCGCTGCACCACCTGCACCCTAAAAGCTCTACTGAAATTGAACTAAAGAAGAGACAAGGCCTGCAGATGTGGCAGAGAGCCATAGATAAAAGAGAAAAGACCATGTCCCTGCCAGTCAGCCTGAAGGACACTAAACAGACCTGCACTGCAGTATCTTTCACTCAGGTAAGAAGCAAAGATTTTTATATAATGTGTTATGCCAGAACTTTATTTGCTTTGTCTGCCAAATACACTTCTGTGCACACATAGAAATAAAATCCATGGACAAGTGCATTAAGATGACTGATTCTTTACACAGTCAAATAGAAATTAACAATGTTAGGAGCTGTTGATTTTTCAGTAGCAATTAGAGAAGTGTCTGTTCACTCATAAAGCTGATTATGGCTCTGGAGGTGGATTAGCTGTGATGGTGTGGACTTACATAAACACAGTGTTGATTTTGAAACCCTAAGAGGGAATTTAATACTGACAATATTGTATGTGATGTTCAGCCTAATATTGTCCTTCTCTTTCATCTCCTTGCAGCGTGTGACAGCAGACGGATGTGACACAGTGACAGTGCACAACAAGCTGTGTTTCGGGCAG
The DNA here is from genome assembly GCF_021018895.1 of Seriola aureovittata. NCBI lineage: Eukaryota > Metazoa > Chordata > Actinopteri > Carangiformes > Carangidae > Seriola > Seriola aureovittata. Next base: position 15,045,395 of record NC_079366.1, read on the forward strand.
TGCAGCTCCCTGTTTGTCCCATCTGAAGGGGAGTTTTCTGGGTTGGGTACCGGGACAGGGCCCCTTCGTCGCCGGGCCCCCTGCTCACGCTGCGCCCCATCCAAAGCTCACACTGTCACTGTGCCCCTGCGCTGTGGAGCCGAGGTCCGGGAGAGGCGAGTGATGATGGTGGAGGAGTGCAAGTGTGAGACGGGCAGTGAGGAGAGGAGTGTCGAGGCTGCAGCTTCCACGCAGCTGTAACTGTTTTACAGCTGTTGTAACAAAATCATATCACGTTCGTTTTGTGAATACTGTGATTATTCAGTTACAGCTGAAATAGAGGAATGGAGGCAAGTAAAGTTTTTCATTTGGACTGACGCCTTTATTCTCTGTCAAATCACACTTTAGTTGTAATCGATGTTTGCATGTGTAACTGTTTGTGTGTTTCTGTTTGTGCATGAGTCTGAGTATGACATTCAGAGTAAAATATTCTGGTGGCTTATTCCACCACCGATTGTTGACAAAATGACCTGTGCTCTGGTCATGCAGTTTTCTGTTGCAACAGATGAAGCCGTCCACACTGGACTTGTGTAAATGTTCAAAACTGTGTTTAGATTCATCTAAACTGAAATATTGTGATCTGTAATATTGTCATTAAAATGTCCTATTTGTCCACATTCCTTTTGCCTGGCATTGCTAATTAGTTTTCTGCCAACCCTGTTAGATTTACAAGTGCAATTTACTTTGCATGCAAAGCTCAAGTAAAAACATGAAGAGCATTTGTTGTTTTTTCCACCCACTCTCGTATTCAAGTGTTCAAGTGTCAGCTCCTATATTTTATTAAAAAGCTGTGTCCCGCCGACTTTTAGCACATACCACTTACATCTGAAAGCACCAAACTAGAGAGCAAACGAGCTATTGAGCACGGGTACTTAGCAGTAAGCAAACATAATTGTTTCAGCATGCACCCCTGAATTATGTATAGGAACCACCTATTCTCATGCCCAATCTCTTTTCAGAGTAGTTGTGGGAATTTGAACATCATTCACTACAGATGCACTTGAGCGAGTGGGCATGTGTGATTATGTGTGCATGTGCTTTTTTTTCAGTTAGGGCCCATAAAACCTATTATTCATTTATATCCTGGCACCTGGGCCTGGTAAAGTGAACTCATCCCACACATCCTTACATACATTCCCAGAGGAGCATAAAGAAGGGGGCTCTTTACGTTGCCTTGGCATGCTGTCAAAATGACTGCTTAGATGGCCATTTGCATTCACGTGGGCTTTTGGAAAAGTGAAAGCGTTCATTGCGCTACGGGGGTGCATTGAGTCCCTTGGATTCCATTAGCATGTGATTAACAACTTGGGTTGATGGCTATATTTTCCAAGATTGATGGGACAAATATTTGCCCAGGTCTTAACTATGAGGAATTATGGGCCACTTTTAATTAGGCACTTGCTTTTTCTAAATATGCAGACGGTGGAGAGGGTGGGAAGCTCATACAACTGCGCTAGCAGTGATCAAATTCTGCTTGTTCAACTCTCATTCCTCATAGAAGGTTGTCTGTAAAATGCCAGACTTTGAGTAATTAATAACTAAACTGGCACCTTGTTTAGTCATCCATTTCTGTCATTTTATAATGGTGCACTTGCTGTCTATAATAATATCCACCGCACCGATGTGTGGTGATGATGGTGGAGAAGGGAGAGTCATGATCTCACTATCTCACTGTCTATTCTTTCCAAACTCTGTACCACTCTTCTTCATCCATCTTTTGTCTTTTTTTTTTTTTTTTTTTAAAAGAGAGATAAAAAAGAAAATGGGCATAGTGGAAGGAGGGGGAGGGATGGGAGGAGGAGGAGGAGGGGGCAGTTGTTGATTGAACAAACAAGGTGCACAAGAGAGTGCACCACTTAGCAAGACAGATGTCAGCCCCCTTTGCATTGTGGGATCCGGCGGAGCACTCCTGCGTCATTAAGGATGGCCTGGTTCCCATGGCGAGGGGAAAGGAAGGAGCGAAAGGAGGAGGGCCTGCTGCCAAGTTCAGCGCCTCGGGGATCAGATCAGCGTCACAGGGTGCTAAGTGGCCTAGTTAGCGCTTTAAAACGCACAATGAGCTGCCTGCTCTTTCTCTGTGTGTGTAGGCCTTTTAACTGTCAGACGTGGAAATGGTTGGGAGGTGTGCGTGATGGAGGGGGGACTCAAACGATGTCAGTTCAATCAAGGTGTATCAAGGGGAAACTGAATTATACATGGAGAATTTGAGGCCTATTTTTCATTTTATTTTGAAAAATGTTTTTCTAGACCAGTAGATACAGTTAATTAATCATGTGAGTTGCTTATGTGGTTCTATGTGCCTCATGGTAATTGGATAGAAAACAAATATTCCCCAGGTTGGACCATTTCGATGCGTCTTACCTCTGCCTTCTCTGTTCTTCTGTGTCTCTCGCTCGCTGTGGCTTGGTAGAGCAAACAGTGCTCGCTAGCTGAATGGTGCTGGATGGAGAACGTCCACAGTATTGTCCTTGGGGCCCTGCAAGAGTTAACCATCATGGTAGAATGGACCAGACTGGACAGCAGATCAGGCTCCTAGATCTGGCATCAGCAAGTGAGAGAGAACAGGGGTCCATCATGTACTCTGTGGAAATAAATCAGCGTGGTGACAGGGTGTGCCATGAGGAATATTCTGAAATAACGTGTTGACCTGTTAAGTCATAGACCAGACAGAGTTTTCTCACCTAAATCCCAACAGTACAGATTTGCTGCTGTAGGTGTCAGGCTCTAGGTGTGAGGGTATCTGGACCACAGCTAACATTTACCTCCCCACTGATACAGTGGTACACGCTCACTCTGTGGTGTTAGTCTGGACCAGCTGGTCAGAGCTGGCTCTGTTGGAGATGGTGCCCCGGGCTAAGCCTGCCAGCCTACTGCCACTATGCCCGGCTGCCAGCCTGTCTGCTGGGTGCTGAGAAGGACAGAGAAAGGTGTAGCCTGCGGATCTGAACAACATCAAAGTTTGTCGCTGGATAGGATCCTACTGTGGTTTTAGTATCTGGTACTGGACCTCTGCTGCTGCTGCTGCTGCTGCTGCTAAATGTACCACAAGTTTAGAATAAAGTAGGTAAATGTGTGTTTCTATGTATATATCAGCTCCCAGCTGCGTGTATGTCTGGATCATACTGTTCATATACAGTATTTTTTCAATCAATATTCGGAGGTTGTATAATGTATTGAAAAACAACCTGAGGCAGAATTGTGACACCTTATTTTTACCCTTGTGTGAGTTGGATATTTGTTGATTTACATAACACACCATAACAAAGACGTAACAAACAGATGTAGTTACTGTAGATCCACTTGCCCCAGGTCATCCCCCTCTGACAGTGCATGCTGTTCAAGTGAGGAGTTTTTTTTCTTCATAACACAGGGAAATTCATAACCACAGGTTGGGCCTCACCTCACAGTTTGATTTGACAAGACATGAGTCGATTAGGTTTTTATGCTTCTGCAAAATCCCTAAGTGGTAACATCCCTGTCAATTATCAGTTATTGGTGTTAGAAATTGCTTTGTTTAAAAAAAAAAAAAACCCACAGAAACAGAAAATAATTTTGTTAATGTTTTAGAACGCTGTCAGTAGGCCAAACCAAACCCAAAAGCTCACTCAATGCATGTAACGTAAGCATCAACTGGTGCCAACTGAGGTATTACCTGACGCATCCACAGGAACGACTTGTAAATTTGTATTATTGTCATCTCTTTTCTCTCAGTCTTGTAGCCGTCAAAGAAAGATTCCTGACCCCGTGACCATTTGGCTGCAGAGTACAAACGTATATGTGGTGAGGATTTGTGTGCGTGTGTATTTGTTTGCACTCACTGTAGCCTCAGTGTGGCAGCATTAGTGTGTTTGAGCGTTGAGCTGTCAAAAAACCCTCTGCTGGAGTGTGATGATGATAGCAATGTCGCTGTGGCAGGTGCGGTCCTGCATGCCATGCAGGTGATGTCTCTCATGCTCACTTAGCTAATGACTCCAATTAAAGTAATTAAGAGCTGGCACGCTGAAACCTGCTCACCCTCCCTCTGCCAACCCATCCATTCGCCTTCCTCTTCACCGGCACACATCACCGCACACCTCGCACCACTACATGCCATCATCTGCTGCACTACTTCTCCTCTCCTGCATTCCCTTCATCTGTCTCTCGTGGGCACCTCACCATCCTCTTTATGCCATCCTGTGCCTCTGCTCCTGCTCAGGCCTTTAAAAGAAACATGAAGTCTAAAATCAGCTTAAACGCTCCACTCCAGAAACACTTAAGAGACCCTCAGTCCAACTTATTGTCACAGAGACAGCTACGGAAGGGGAGAGTGGAGGCCGGGTCCTGCAGGAGAAAGACGGGAGTTAGAGAGGGAGAGGGGATGCAAGCCAGGTCCTAACGAGGGAAGAGATAATTGTTTTGTTTTGTTAGGGGCCCTTCTTCAGCGTGGAGGGAGTTGAAATGACATGCCACACATGGTTTTTTGGATGAAGTGGGCAAGGGGAGGGGTGACTTGATGCAAGAGCGGTGAAAGTGTGGAGGAGGGGGTTGCAGCACAGAAAAGGCGGTCATATACGTAGAACAGAAAAGGCCTCCAAAAAGCTGCAGCCACAAATGCAATATTGGAATCTGCTAAGTGGTTTCTGTGCTGACAGATTCACAAGCTCTCAGGAAACTTTGATTACGATCATGCACATTGTTGCCTTCCACTCGCAGGACTTCTAGAAGATTTCAATGTCAAAATACGCATTAATCACAGAGTAGCTCATATCACAGCCCACAAATTCCAACAGTGGGAAAGACCACACTGGGCCAAGCTGGAGACACAGCTTTGGCCACCGGGCCTGGTCAGATTTATCAAAATTCATGAAACGGCAAACATATGAATCTCTGGTGTCTTGGTGTTCTTTCAACACTTGGAATCCCAGACTGACAGACGATGTGCCTGGATTTATAGCTGGCGTTGCAGAACAAACACTTTTCCAGAATCTCATATTTTCTGTGAGAAAAAAAACCTTGAACCCTGAGTTCACCTCCCCTTGTTCACCTCATACGTCCATCCCCTCTGGCTCGTTTCCCTTTTATTTCTCTGTTATATTCTACCAGATGCTAAAAGTAAGGAATGTGGTTGAGGTACTGTATATTAAATATGTGTAAAACTAACTGTACTACTTTTTGCTGGATAAGCTGTCCCCACCCCCACCGACATAGTGACACAGTAAGATGAAACACTGGTGACATTCAAGACAGATTTTCATGGTGAGTTGAAAGCAGATTTCTACCATCATCAAAATTACAGCTGAGCACACTTTGATAATCTGGCGACTAACAGCGTCAAGCAAATTATCCTGGTGGACTGTGTCTTTGAGCCAGGCCGACGAATCACCTCCAGAAGCCTGTCACCACTTCCATGAAGATAAATGGTATCATTACACAGCCTCCATCATGCATTAGCTGATCTGGAAACCACTTTCTGCTCAAAAGTGGAAATGGCTATGGATTGCACTCAGTCATCAGAAAACCCTGACACGAATGTGCGACAAAACATTGCTAAGTCATTTTGTTATGCTGCTCACCAGGATGCTGCAGTGGACAATTCATGACAAAACAGTTTGTTAAATTTCCTCTTCTTGAATTATGATCGTGACACACTCATTTCTGTCCTGTCTGTTAATAGGATCAATACCAACACAGATGCAATTTATCTAACTCATTCTGCCAGTGTCATGGATATCTGTCCACAAACATTCATCCTCACAGTGGGTAGAGGAAGAAGAGTAGCATGCCAGTGTGTGTGTGTGTGTGTGTGTGTGTGTGTGTGTGTGTGTGTGTGTGTGTGTGAGAGAGAGAGAAAGGGGAAGAGTGATTGAGAGAGAGAGACAGACATGCACATAGGAGGTGGGGGCAAAAGGGGGGAAGCAGTGCGCCAGTGTTCAAGAGAGATAGGCCAAGTGAGAAAGCGAGGGAGTGTGTGTATGTTTGAGTTTGTGTGGAGGGGTACAGAGGAGGGGTGCAGGTGGCATAGAGCTGGCGCAGGCCTGGCCCACTGTCCCCTGGCAGTGCCAGGCTCCATCTGTCATCAGCAGGAACATCTGCAGCCCAAGGTGCCCTTGTCACCCAGCGTTAGAGTAACGAGTTTGGCGTTTCCATTAGTCCAGGGCCCTCGCCTGCCCGGCCGGTGCTAGCCAAAACCATGGCATTTTGGGTGTGAGCTTGTGTGTTTGCCTGTGAGTGAGTGTGTGTCTAGATATGAAACAGGGAGAGGGAGAATGAGGGAGTGAGCTCGGGGTAACTGGATTTGTTTGTCGGTTTGTGCGCTTGAGCATGTATGCGTGTGTGTTTGTAGGAGAAGTGAGCGCCAAGCCAAAACAACATGGCAGTGCAGAGCGTTGACCCAGCTGGGCTGAGCCGGCATGTCGAGTCATGTCCCCTCCTGATGTGAGCGTGCCCAGTGCGCTCACACCGCTGCCAGCCCCAATCTCTGGTCCCCTCTCCTCCTCACTCTCTCTCACTCTTTCTCCCTCTCTCATCTTCCTGTCTTCCATCTGTCCGCCTCCCTCTTATCTGCCCTCTCTCCCTTACCTCTCCGTGCCCCTTGTAGTTCCCTCCCCCTGTACTCCCTCAGTCTATACTAACATTCTGCCTCAGAGCGCTACTCACATTTTTATCTTCCTTGTCCCTAAAAAACAGATGGTACTTCTTTCCCGGCTCCCTCTTTTCATCCCTCTCTCTGAGCTCTCCCCCTCCCTCCCTCTTGTCCTGTGTTTCTTTCCATCCAGCCGGCGTATCACTGATCCTAACTGGCAGTCCACCTGTTTATTCTCCCCCCTCTCTCTAATTTAAAACCCTGAATCATTTTTTGTGTCTCTCAAGGGCAATAACATGGTTTTATTATTACTTATTGCAGTTATTACTTTTACATGACATTTTGTTAAGACTAAACATGGTTTACACAGTTATCAACCCCACTTTCAGCAAGATGGCTGCTGTTTGTGTTTGCACCACATGGTGGCTCTAACGAGCAGCAATCTGTCTTAACATTAATGAACCGAGCTTTGGCTGCAATTGTGTCAATTACCCACAGAATACTAATCACACAAACATGAGCACATCAGAATGAGATAAGATTGATTATTCTTTTTCATTTTCTGTATTACAAGTAGGCGTGCATCATAAATCAGTTTTGAAGGCATCTATGAAGCCAGTGTTTATAGCCTAAAGGTCTGAGGGAAATTAGACACCACTTAATAAAAGCCCCACATTCAGGCCTGGAGCTAGTTGGACTTTTTGAGAGTCTCTGACATGTGAACTTCATACACTCACACAAACACACACTCGAATGCATAAACGCTCTTCATGCAACATTTAAAAAGTCTCAATTAAAGCTGCAGCTTTGTTCTTTGATACCACAAGTCCAATCACTTCCTATGAGACAGAGCAGAGGGGTTTAAGTTATAAAGATTTATTTTGTCTTTTTTTTTTTTATACTTGGCCTATCCTAAAAAGGTTTTTCATCCCCCTATCAACACTTAAAAAGTGAGTGGAGATAGAGTGAGTGAGGCAGCAAAGGAGAGCCATAGTGAGATAAAGAAAAGGGAAGCGACAACTGCTAATCAATAAGATTTCTCCAACCTCGTTTTTTTTTTTTTTTTTTTTTCCTTCTCTCCCCCCCTGAGGCCTGCGGCATTCAAGACGAGCCAAGACGAGCTTGGCATTGTCGAGCATGCCTTAAAAAGAAACACCTGCGAGGTGGAAGACTTAAAAAACCAGCAGAAAAAAAAAATCCTGCTTTTCGCAGCTCTTAAAAATGTTGGCAAATGTTCCATGGGTTTTCTGGGAACAAAACAGTAAAAAGAAAGAGCTCCCATGCAAGTGAAGACAAAAGGGGATGGTTTTCCATAGAGATGGAGGTGTCATTACACTTGAGACGGTTGCCAGATTTGGACTTATCTTACCCCTCCCTCCCCACCCCCACACCCGTCCTTGTATCTATACAATCTTAGTTTATTATCAGTGCTTGAGCAGTGTGGAAAACAAATAATGAATGGTAATATTTAGCTGTTGACAAAATATGTATGTGGCTTTAGAGGGAGTTGGGAACGGGGGAATGTTCAGAGAGACAAAGATGGAGAAAACCGGAGAGGGATGGGAGAGGAGAGGAGAGAGAGGAAACTGGAAAGGGGGGTAACTAAAACAGATGGCACTCTTGGCATCCACCTCTCTCTTAAATCTGTTTCTGCTGTTTTTCTCATGTGCACGAGGCTTTAACCCTGTGGTAACCTGTGTCCCAGCCTGACCCCGGACCTAACTGCTGTATGTTACAAGCCTGTGGTGTGTGTTTGCATGGACATGTTCATCTCTAGTACATCTCTGTCTACACACTCACTTAATCGGCACCCTATGGAAGTGAGCATCAGCAGTCTCAGTGTTGAGAGGCCACACTTCCAGTTGTACTGCATCTATCTCATACTTTACCTGAGAGAGAACTTCTCATATTTGGAGTCACCTGCCTCTTATCTGGAGGCCTTAAATTAACTTGGCTTCACCAGAGAGACGAGATGCTCATGTTCTTTCCCTCAAATTTTCACAATTATCTGAATTCTCTTTATTTCTCCATGTTTGCTCACACACAGAATCATTATTCAGTCTACTTACTACTAGTGTACTTGTATTTGCATTTTCTATTTGCATTTCTACATTTGTAATTACTTTGCAAATTAAGTTTTTATAGTCAAAACCCATTAGTTTATCAAATACAATGTGTTTCTAATAGGTTCATCTGATTAATAGGATATTAATTCAAATTAGCTCTGTCTGTACCATCTAAAACATTGTAAACTAATCCAATAATAATCCAGTTAAATATATAACACTAACAGGAGCCATTTCTCTGCATATTTGTTACTTTGATACTTTAAGTACAATTTACTGCTTAGTGGAAGGCCAAGAAAGGCCAGATAAAAGCGAAGGGTGTTTGCACATGCGCATTGAGGATATTCTGGGCTCTTTTAACGAGTGACAAGCAATCGCCGAAGTGTTGACTCAGCTTTTACCGTTCTGAGATCAGTGATGATATTGCGCGCACTATACACATGCGCAGACGTGTGTGAAAACTGAACATGCGCATTGTTAAGAGGCAGCAGTGGCAAGTAAACAAGCGATATATACTGATTAACAAAATCTGTGTAATATCTGCTGTAAATTTAAGAAGTTTGAGACAATATTGTTACAGGAGTAGTGCGGCTCCTTTCAGGATTAGCTCAGTACGTAGGTTGTGTGCGTAGCGGGCGAGAGAGAGAGAGAGAGAGAGAGAGAGAGAGCGGAGACGTTGGCGAACAGAACCGAGAGTTTAGCTAGTTGGTTAGCAGTTAGCAGTATCGTTGTGACCATACATTACAATTTATATGCATTTTAGGCTGTTTGTGCTACAACTACAGCTACAACTACTCAAGACTGAAGTTCCCGCGTCTCCCCAGTGTTTCCCAACTACAGTGCAGATAATGAGCCAAGAGGGTTAACAACACTGAGACTGGAAAATGCATGATTCTACACCGGAGTTTGTCATTGGCAGTTGATGGTAAATATATTTTGAATAGAAGTGATTTTTAGATATTTTGCTGATATGTTTGTCAGTTCAAAGGAACAATCCCATTACTTGTTCATTCAGGAAGGTGACAGGTGAAGATGTCCAGGCAGAGAGCAGCAAGATGCAGCAGACAGAGCTTCAGCACAGGAAAAACAGGCAGCACAAAATCATGACATCTTTGCTACTGCTACTGTCATGAAAAGGTATGTTTTACTCTGGCGTTGGTGTAGTAAACAAATTAATTGCATAGTTATACTCCACTACATTTCAAGGATACTTTTTACTCTACTACATTTATTTTCGCTACAGCTCTTATACTTGTTAATATTTAAATTTTACATACAAAGCATGCAATGATCACTTTATAAAATATGATGCAATATAGATTCATATACTCTCAACCTCACAGGTAATTTTCTTTTGATACAAGTACATGTATTTTTATATTGTAGTCTAGCTACTTTTACTGAAGTATATGATTTGAATACTTCTTCCACTACTGGAATTAATAGTCCTCCTGATATGGCGCACATTTTTGACTGTACTTATTCAGGGAATTTGTTCCAAGCACCATATTGTAAGTGCTCTTCCATCAGTCCATTCACAGCTGCTACAGATCAGATAATCTTTTATTTTCTCAGCCGTGAGTCCAGCGATCTGCCTGCAAGCACAGGAAATATTTTTGCTGCTGTAAGCAGAAATTTTCAAAACATATTTGAGGTAAAATAATTTTTAGGCCAAACATGAAAAGCAACAATAAAACACTGCAGCTCGTGAGTGATAGGAGAAGTATTCCAGTGTGGTTCCAACACCTGGGATGTCTGCTGTGTATTTAGGCCACATCCGTCTCTCAGTGAGTAGAAACATTCATGTGCTGACTCCCATACATGGTCCCATAGACAGACTGCAGATTTCAGTGAATGCACATCACTTATATGTGGGGTGCCTCGATGGTGTGAGCTCATTTGCATAATCTCCCATTTAAAGAGGGATGTGCTGGAAGCTGGTGGGGGGTTGATGGTAAGGGCTGGGGTGGGAGGGTGTACAAAGTGCCCATTGTGCAGTCCCAGGATAGGGAAAATGCCCTGTAGGGCCGTGTGTGTGTGTGTGTGTGTGTGTGTGCGTGTGTGTGTTTGTGTGTGTGTGCGTGTGTGTGCGTGTGCGTGCGCACATGTGAGAGAACGTGTGTGTATTTGTGAATGTTTATCTATGTGTGTCTGTGTGTGGGAGCCACACCTGTCAGGAGAGCCTGAGGGAAGCAATGAGACCACTATAATGAGTGTGTACATGCCTTTATTTGTGTATGTGTGTGTGTGTGTGTGTGAAGCAGATATAGTCGAAGGGATTTCATTAAGACAGACAAGAGCATTAAAATCTGTGAGCCATATCAATCTTTTATGTCCTAATTGTTTCCCTTTATTAACTTGGCTTGTTATCATGCCATTTTTTTCTTTCTATCTCACTGTCAAACACACACACACACACACACACACACACACATGCACACACACATGCACACACACATGCACACACGGTCACACATACTCCCACTCACTTTCTCCCACACTCAGCAGTAACCACACTTAGCAGTAGCAGCATGATTTGATTACTTCTCTTCCTCATGCCAAATCATAATCTACCCAAGACGCAGCAGGCCGATAGGATCAGACTGGAGAAATAATGGTAAAATCTGATTTTTTTTTTTTTTTTTGAGGGGGGGGGGGGGCTTTCGAGGAAAAGAGCCCAGAAGTGCTGAAATAGCTGGTGGCTGTGTCTCTAATGGTAAAACGTAATGCTCAGCAATCTGCTTAATATCCCCGCCGCACTCATTAGATTAGTGAACATTAAGGAGATTGGAAGATTTGCACTCTATTGTTTTACTATGGCAACACAGGGGCACAGAGGCTATACTGCTAATGGTGAGGAGTAAGAGGTACAGAGAGGCTTGAGATAGATGAGGAGGTTACAGAAAGTTAAAGCAGGTGTCATCTCAGGTATGGAGGCTGTGTGAGGACTGAAGGCGCAGATGTATGAATCCAAAAATTCAGAAGCACGTTCTCAAATGGAGCAGAGATACGGTTAAGAATTCAAAACCCGTTCACCTACCGTTGAAACATTTCTGAACCTCCACAACATCACAAAGATCATTGCACAATTATATTCTTTCTTCATCAGTATGGGAAACAGTAGCAGCCTGAAGTTGTCCCCCTATTAGTGACTAATTCCTTGGCTGGTTTGGCTCAGGGCAAGACAGAAAGCAGTGTGTGACCACCACCAGTAAAAGCAGCGCCGTGCTGGGATTCAGGAACGTTATCGGAGCTCAAAGTCCTAATTCCACACTGGGAATTCTGCCATCAGTAACATAATAAGTCCACTTTGGCTGTGAGGGAGAGAGAGAAAGGTTTTTTTTTTTTGCTCTGGAGTCTTGGCTCCTTCGGCGGTAAAGTTCCTCAGGCGAGCGTAAACAGATCAACAGAAAAACAGCTATTTTATTTTGCGGGCTCCCAGCAGTTGTATGGTCTAATAAGAATAACTATTAAACTTGTGATCTGGGGCCTGGGGAGGGATTTTTTTTAGGGGGAGAAGGGAAGTTATATGACCTGAGCTCTGTAGGGTGTTTTATACTGCTGGGGTGAACCAAAGCTGAACAGAGATTAGTACTGCACATATCCACTGCAACTGCAGAACTTGTCAGAGGCTTATTTCCAAAGCCTTTACAATCCTTCCTCTTATTGGCCTGATCTATGCTCACATCTCACCCAGGAAACATAATTTGTTTCATTTTCGGAAAGTTTTAAATTAAACCAGCATTTTGTCTTTGGATAATTATTATATATGGGTCTATTTTGTCCTGGCTTCTTTATGTAAAGCAGTGTTTTTTGTTTTATCTTTTTGGGGACTGAGGCAAACTTTGGCAAAGCCCGAGATGATCCACATTCCTGGTAGCTTAGAAAAGGTCACACAAAGCTTTGAAAGAGCAGACAAGAGGGACAGTAAGCTCAATGGACACAGGACAGATGGCACTAATTCTGAGGAAAACACATTATATCGACATTTGCTAAAATGTTAATGAAGGTGCTTTGTTTTTATTTCCTTAATATTTCAAAAACTGATTTGGTAAATCCCTGGTAGGCGCTTCAGTGTTAACAGGGAGCATGATTTTTTTCTTCTGCGCAAAATAAACTCTTGCTGTAATACAGCATTTGGAGGTTTTGCTTTGAAACACAGCTAAAAAAATGTTCCACATTTAAGATGATGTTTTTTAAAAACCTAAACTACAGACACACTGTCTCATGGAAAACAACTACAGTGTAGAGTCTTATGTAAAGCAGAATTTACTATAACTGAGAGTCAAAGATTTCTCTGTATGCACAGTTATGGTCAGGTAAATTACAATTAGCCATTAAAACAAGCAGGTTTTAGTGGTTGCGAAGGCTATGGTCATTATGTGATTCAAAGGAGATTCAAGTGAGATTTCACTACAGCAGCAAGGGTGTTGCTGGTATATGGTAAGGCCATGTAGGATGAGCATATATATATATATATATATATATATATAAATAACATAATTTAAATGGTGTTGGTTAGTGTGTGTAGATCCATATCTGAAGGGTCAGGTGGGATGTGTACCTAATCTTGCATCACCCTCATTATTTAACATTCTATTCTTGATTCTGATTCTGAGCAGTTTTTAGAAAACAGAGACAAAATGAAGTTTACTCGGCATCCACACAATAGTGTGTTGTTGATGGACACTATTCTCCCAACGCACTGTGCAAAAGGAATGGGGTTGTTGCTCCCAGCTGACAAAAATTAAGATTAAGTGTGGATGGTGGTGAGACAGCTCCACAAGATCTTCAGAAAAAAAATGAAACCATAGGGAAGACGTATCTCTTTGTGACATCTAATTAGCAGTTTCTCTCCAAAGTTGCACTTTGAAACATTTCTTGTTTGGATAAAATTGTTGAGAATGCTGATAGTTTTATATACAAACTGCTTTAACAATATATTATGATGGTTAGTATGTAGTGCATAATGTATAGAATGAGTACAGGGCTGTATACAGGGTCCAAAGAATCTACTGATGAAATGTAACTTCTTAGTAACATCATATATAAACCACTAGAGGCCACTAGAGGCCCTGTCCATAGGATTGCATGGATGTATGTATGGGGGCATGTGGAGTACAATTATGCTGCCTACAATAGGTCTTGGTGAAGTTTTTCATTCTCTGAAGAACTAGCTGGCTAAAACAGAAACAAAGAACTGATCAAAGCACTATTATTTTGCCACTTTTATTATTTAAAAAATGCTTTAAAAGTAAAATTACAGGGGCAACTGTTGGTTGTTACACATTTGAGGAAAGGTCTATTTTTTATCAGCCTAAATTCAAATCAGTGCTGTGCTCTATGTGAGGAAAGATTTGGCCAAAATTAGAGAGGTGCTGCAGTTGCTCACGGCTCCCATTCATTTCACATTAGTGGAGGCTGAAGTGTGCGGTGACTGCGAAAGCCAGACCACAAAATTGTAGTTTCACTTTGAGCAAATCCAACTTCGAGGTCAAGGACCCATTTGACTATCACAAAAAGAAGTAGTTATGTCGTATTTTACTTGTACACACACACACACACACACACACACACACACACACACACACACACACACACACACACACACACACACAACATACAATCATGCTCACACGCTCAGATTACTATTATCATAGTTGCTGTGGCTCTGACCCTTTGTTTTCCTCTCTATTGAATTCATCACTGTCAGTTGTGTATATTTCTGATTGAGAATTGCAGGTTACTTCTGCACTCACTGTTAATTATTTTGGATGGGAGTGGATGAAAAAGAAAAATGCACACACACACAAACGCACACAAACATTAGCAGAATCAAAGAGAGATGCCAGTATGAAAACATTAACCATCAGTGGAAATCCAGAGCCAATTTTAAAGTTAGCTCTTGGATTTGAGAATCTCCGGGGTAAGTTTAACCAAAACAAACACAGAATGTACTTGCAGAGACTGCATGTATGCTATTTACTCTGCCAGTTCTTTTGTTGTGGAGTTTATTAATTAATAATATGTCAAAGCCAAAAACATCTTATGCTATGTTTTTATCTCATGTTCGCCTGTATACAGTTTGAAAAGTGCTGAAACAGTAAGAATAAATGCAAACTCTCAAGTAGAATTTTTTAATGTATTATCCAGTATATATGTCAATCATCAATAGAATAGAGCACAATGGAGTAGGAAAACAGTCACTTTGCAGTGTGTGTATGTGTGTTTGGGGATACAGTTGTCTAGAAGCATGTTGTTCGTGTTGCCGCTGTCATGGGTTTCCTACCAGTGTCTAAGCATTTAGATTGACACAACATGTCCATCACACACACACACACACACACACACACACACACACACACACACACACACACAAACATGCATGCATGCAAACACACACACATACACAATTGTATGCTTTATAAGGTGCCCACCGATGTCATGGCAACCCCATATCCTCAGCAAGAGGGAAGATGCTGTGTGCCAAAAAAATGCCATGGTTACTTTTTTTTTTTTTTTTTTGAAAGCCACGTTGCCCAGAAACCTTTGAAGCTTATTAAGTGAAACCAGTAGGGGGACAAATGGACAGTGGGAGAGAGAAGGAGAGAGAGAGAGAGAGAGAGAGAGAGAGAGAGAGAGAGAGGAGGGAAAGAGGAACTGGGGTAAGAGAGGGAGAGAGGGATGCGAGTGCGTCCTGTTCCAGGGCCAAAGTGGGTCTTTGTTTTAGGAAAGGGAACATTGTGAACCTGCAGTGAGGAGGGGCAGCTAGCTCGCTAATGGTGCCTTCACTGGGTTTTGCTGTAGAGATGACGAGTCTGCCTTAACTTACTATTAATATTACTATGATGGTGCAGCGAGTTGTTTATCAGAAAAGGTTAACATCCATCATTTATCTACTTTAAAAGGTTGCACCAGTGTGCTAGCTGGCATTACATAGTGTTGGCAGGAAGTGGCAATATTTGATGGAGTGTTTTGAGCTGTCTGTGTGTGTGTGTGTGTGTGTGTGTGTGTGTGTGTGTGTGTGTGTGTGTGGTGTGTGTGTGTGTGTGTGTGCGTGCGTGCGCGCGCGCACGCTTTTTAACATTTGTGTATTTGTGTATGTGATTGCGTTTTTACTCATGATGAGTACAGTGTGTGTGTTTGTGTGTGTGTGCGTGTGTTTACTTCATATATGTCTTTTTCTCTCAGTGCATGAGCGTGTAGGTGTTTGTGCATGTGCGTGTGTGTGCTCGTGTGTCCTCGCTGTGTAATTAAATCAGTCCATTTCTCCTTGAGTTAGCTTGCGGCGCCAGCGGTGCTGCCCAGTGAGACAGTGTCAGGGTCTGCCAGTTTCATTAGCCCTGATGGATGACCTCATGACAAGCATTACACACACCTACACTTCAAAGAGAGCACACACCAACTTCGGATGGAAAAGTGGATGTGTATGTGTGTCTGTGTGTACAAGCTGGCATGTGTGCCAACAGGGACAACAGCAGGAGTATTTCATTTCATGCCCCTGTGACCTTCTGAAACACCTATGTGTGTTTTTGCATGTGTGTATTTTAGCGGTGTAATTATGTACACACGTGAACAGCCTGGAATGACTTTTTCAAGTCTTTAATCATATGTGTAAGTGTGTGTGAGTGAGTTCAGTGTGCGATTTACCATTGTGAGCTGGGTGTTGTCCCTCTTGCACCGTGTGTGTGTGTGTGTGCGCGCGTGTGATAGCATCGCTTTGCGCATGTCTGTGTGTACTGTGTACACTGTGCACCAGGGGCAGGGCTCGGCGCTTAGTTAGGATTTTTGGTGGCGATTTCCATATTGCCTGGGGTCATGTGGGCACGGTGCCCACTCCTGGTGCTGTGGGTGCCCGCTGAGGCGTGGGGAGATTAAAGCGGGCGCACGGTGCCACAAAGGGGCCTGTCTAGTGCTTTTTAATTCCCCTAAATTAGGGCACGGTGCCAAGGCAGCTCCCTGCTATGGCAAACACTCCATAACTGGCACCATAACTACTGCTCAGCAAGACACACAGAGAGAGAGAGAGAGAGAGAGAGAGAGAGAGAGAGAGAGAGTGATGCTGAACACTGGAAGAAAACATTCACTCACTCTCTTTTTCACACACTTGGACACACATGCTTGCATACTTGTAATTAGCAGTCTGTAGCTTTTGCTAGTTTGCGGGGGACTGTCTTGGTAATTCGCTATCATTCACATCACTTTAGTTCTATTCACTGTGTTCAGTTGCAATGATGTCAGAATCACCAGTGGAATGTGCATGCTGGTGTGTGTCTGTGTGAATGTATTTTGTGTGTGTGTGTGTGTGGTGTGTGTGTGTGTGTGTGTGTGTGTGTGTGTGTGTGTGGCTCTGCATACCCTAAGGGCAGTGGCACACCACTAAAGAAACAGTAGGTGGACACTTGGTTGGTATTCGTGTGTGTCTTTGCATATTTGTGTGCGTGCGTGTGTGTGCATTCATGCCCTCAGGGTTGTGGCATGCTGCTAAAGGGCTAGTGTACGGACACTGGGGTGTGTGTCTATGTCAGGTCTCCGAGGTCCTTTTCTCTGTCTGCCTAATCCAAATCCACTCTCTGAGGTGCTGCGTTGGCATCAGTACATCATCTCAGAGCACTGCCAGGGTCTGTTGGTTCGCCATAGGATCTCTGATACCTTTGTATCCCATCTCATACATTTCAGTGTGTGATCCAGCATTTTATTAATGTCATGAAAAAAAGGTTCAGAGGGCAGCTGATACGGTGCTGCTTTAAAAGTGAGTTTGTTTTGATAAATATTGAATCAGGTACGAGGTCTTTGTCTTTTTCATACTTTATTTTCTAAGACTCACTCAGCCTTTGGTCAAAACATGTAACACCCAAGCATTTGAAGTATGATGGAATATATGGGCCAACAGACTATTTTGTGTGTGTGTCTGTTTGTGCGTATGTGTCTGCATACAAACGCCTGTGTTAATCCGAGTCTCTCCCAGCATCTGGAGCCTTGACACAGTTTAAAGGGCTGGCTGTGTCCGTACAGAGCTGGGCCAGTGCTCACAAACACACACGCACACACACACACACACACACACACTCATGCAGCTATCTAGGGCACCAGAAGGCCCAGGCAACGCCAAGGCAGAGGCTGCCCACTTTGGCACCGCGAGGTGGGGCTGCACTGGCGCTTTGGGGGAGAGAGAAATGGCAAGGGTGTGTGGTAGGTGCTGGGAGAGGGGGGGTATGGGTGGGGGTGAGATGTATGTGTGTGTTTGAGTGTGTGTATATATATGAATGGGGGGTGGGGGGGTAGGGGCACCTGGCATGTGATAATAACCCTGGGAAAATGCCCATTCCCTCTGAAGAGAAAGGTGCAGAGGGAGGGAGGTGGGGTGTAGTCTCTCTGTGTGTGAGAAAGACAGAATGAAATGCAGACAGGGAGAAGTGTGTGTGTGTGTGTGTGTGTGTGTGTGTGTGTGTGTGTGTGTGTGCGCACACGTGTGTGTGTGTCTGTCTGTGTGCGTGCGTGCGTGCGTGCATGCGTGTGTGTGTGTCTAAGGTTGTTGAAGACACCAACTCCAGTCTTGGAGAGGTCCATCCTAGAGGTCTTATGCTAGTGTCATTTCTGTCATAGCTTGGAGGACAGGTGCTACTTTTCATTCACAGCTTTACATAGAATAAGAAGAAGCGATGCTTCCTCTTTTTCTTTCCCCATACTCTCTTTTCCTCTCTTGTCTGTCCCTAAAATACCTCTCCACCTTTCCCCATGGATCCATTAATAATCCCTGAAACTTTCGGACGCCCTCAAAAACAAGCACATATGTACACGGGGCAGAGGCAGGATACTATTTCCATCTCTTGATGCCGTCTGCACCTCCTAGAAACACTCCCTACACCCCCCGCACTATCTCCTCTCCTCTACGTAGCACCACAGATGCCCATGTTGCCCTGCAACAGCTGTCTCACCATGTGCCCTACCAAGTGTTGCCACCCAATGGAGGGGAGAGGAAGTGAGGAGGAGGGAGGATTTGGGTGGGAAGGGAGGGAGGGAGGGTGCTGAATTTGGATGGGAGGGACAGGGTCATGAATATTCATTTTCCTTTTTCTTTTTTTCCATTCTAAAATGGCGTTGCCGTGGTTTATATGGCTGTCATGTTTCTTGGTTTGTCCTGATTATCAATATATAATCATAATTCTTTATTGCATTCTCACTCACTCATTGTTTCAGTTTCTGTCTGCCTCTATCTGTCTGTCTGTCTGTCTGTCTCTGTGAGTCTCCCTCCCTCATTTTGGTTCTGGATTCGGTCGAGGTGATGGCCAGCGCCCATGTTTCCCTCCCGTTCACAGGAAGCCCCTGGAAGCAGAAAGAAGAAGGAGGGAACGTCAGTCAGATGGCGCCCTCCGATTGGTGCAGCAGGTTAACGACACTTGTGGTGACCAGTAACCACAAGAGAGATGCATAGTAACAGCGGGGCATGGAGAGAGGGTATTTTCAAATGCAAACACTGGTCCAACAAGTCAGGTGCAGGATCCAGACTCGATCCAGTGACAGAACAAAATGGAGGGCCGTGATTGTGTGCCGCCATTTTGGGGCAAAATATTTTGAGTATGCATGCCATGTCTCCTAATTAGGTAGAAATAAGACTTCAGTGCAAAACCGTGGCAACAAAATGACCTTGAGCGTTCGTGTTGGTTTGCTAAAATTTTTCAATAGCGCTCAAATAATGAATGAATGAATGAATAATAATCATGGCTTTCTGCCTTTTTAGAACACAATGTGATTCAAAGGCGCTGCAGTCACTACTAAGCCAATCCAAATATCCTCCAAATTACTAAAAATTCATTCAAAGACAGACATCTGTGCTTGCGAAGAAAGCCATACCTGTGACTTTCATTTTTATTTTGAAAGTGGTAAAGTAAAGCAATGAGGTATAAAAGATGCCAGGACAGATGGATAGAGTACCATCTGAGAAACTGATGCCACAGACTCTTCCCCTGTGGTCTTTACTGCATTCTAAATAAATGCAGTAGTGTTTGAGACGCACAATAAAACAAAACTAATGAAAAAAAAAAAAAAAAGAATACAAAAAAGTACGAGAGGAGTTGTGAGTGAGTGTGTATTTGTTCATTTAATTTTGAAGGGATGAAAGCAGACAGGCATAAAGAGGGGCAGACGTAGAGAGATCACAGCATCGTGTACCGTATTGGTGGGTAGTGTGCCACACAGTCTGCCTCCTAAAGCAATAAATCTGAAACAGCATAATAGATAAACGCAATTCAGAACACAAAATACCCTGCGAGGGAAAACTAATAAAAAACTGAGTGATTAAGTGGAATCAGAGCTCTTAGGCAGTATCTGGAGATGGGAGCTGTCGCCATACAAAGACCAGAGCGGGCCAACACAACAGATGAGAGAGCATAGGGACGGGGGGCCGAGAAAACGAGGGCTAAAAGCAGAGGGAACGAGAGACAGATGATGGAAGCGAGGAAAGGAAAGATGGAGGAGAGAGAGAAAGTGAGGGATGGATGGGGCAGCAGATCAGAGGGAGCCTCTAGTGTGTCTTGCTCTCCCTTTAAAGAAGAGCCAGGAAAACAGATTAGGAGTCCTCTTTTCTCCTGGGGGAGCACGCACACACACACACACACACACACTCACACTCACACACACACACACACACACACTCACTCACTCACTCACTCACTCACTCACTCACACAACCTCCATTCAACCAACCTTCCCCCCTCTTCACACAAACATAGAACTAACTAACTTTTACACTGCACCCGTCACTGACCTGCCCAGCCCAGAACAAATCCACTCGCTGCTGAGGCCGTCCCCGCTCACAGAATGGGTGGAGACATGGAGACACAATGACAGCCAGTGTGTGCTGCAGTTTAGGTGACCTCACATCAGGTCACGTTTGCTAACTGTTTATGACACAAAGAGGAATGATGTGAGGGAGTATCTGCCTGCTTCAGAGGGAACACAAACACACATTCACACAGATACAGACTGCAGTGTGTGTGTGTCATTGTGTCCTCGAGTAAATTGTGTTCCCACTGAGACTAATAATAATAATAATAATAATAGTAGGGCTACAACTAACAATTGTGTTCATTAATTTTTAATTTGACCATTATTTTCTCTCTTTATTAATTATTTCTTTAGTAAAAAGGAACAAATAATTTCTTAGATTCCACATTAATGTCATCAAATTTATCGTTTTTCCTGATCATAAGTCCAAAACCCGAACGTATTCAAATTACTATCATATGACAAAAAAAAAAAAAAAGAAGAAGCACATCCTCCATCCATTTTATAAGCTGGAACTGGTAAACATTTGGCATTTTTGCTTGAAAAATTACTGAAAAATTAATCAATCATCAAATAATTGCACATTAATTTTCCGTTGATTAATTAATTGATAATTTCAGCTTTGTGTTTTTTACAAAATATCTGATTCACAACCGAGCTTACGCTTTATCAGTTAAACTCTGGCTGTCTCTGTGTGCGTGCGTGTGTGTGTGTTATCAAAGCTGAAACTAGTGTCAGCCATTGATAAACCACTGCACTCACTAAAACACAGAGCCACACACACACACACATTACACCCGGCACAGCAGAATTCTTGGAAAGCTGAGACGTGTGTTCAGAAAGACAAACGGCTCATCGCATCACGTTCTTCTGATCTTACTGGCTTGACTCTGGCTTATAACCTCTGTCGCTGACCTCTCACTGTCACATGCGCATGCTCTTTAACTGAAGTAAAAGCAGCAACAAGACACTATAAATATAGAGTTGCTTTTAAAATCTTCCTTGTGTGAACAAATGTACTATTAGCAAAATGTGC
Organism: Seriola aureovittata; assembly: GCF_021018895.1. Classification (NCBI taxonomy): domain Eukaryota; kingdom Metazoa; phylum Chordata; class Actinopteri; order Carangiformes; family Carangidae; genus Seriola; species Seriola aureovittata. The sequence continues at coordinate 15,066,885 of NC_079366.1, forward strand.
TTATGTGTCAAAAGTAAAATTACTCATCAAGCAGAAGAATGACAGTGTTACGTTATTATATATTACATTATTAAATCATCATTACTGATGCATTGGTGTGTAAGTAGCATCTTAATGTTGCAGCGGGTGGATGTGCAGCCAGGTTTAACTATTGAGCTGACTGAGCTGCGACAAAGCATCATATTTTATAAGCTAATCATGATGTAGTGGAGTAAAAAAAAAAATGCAATATTTCCATCTGAGATGTAGTGGAGTAGAAGTGCAAAGCAGCATAAAATAGAAATACTCAAGCATAGTACAAGTAGCCTGCCTCAAAAATGTACTTCAGCAAAGTACTTAGTCACTGTTCACAATTCGCTCCAGTAGACGGGGGATGTGAGATAATTAGTTATGAATAATTATTGTCAAACTAGAGGAAACTGAAAAGATTTTATGACAATGTCTGGGGCGTATAAGATTATCAGTAACCCCACACACGTGTTCGTACTTTCAGCCATCGGGAATCCATTTCAGATTCACTACCAAGAGATGGAAGTTTGGTTTTATTCCATAAGACTTGTGAACAGTTGCACTTACACTTTTTGAAATGAAATTTGACTTTTGTGGCGTTGGAGATTGTCATAATATTGTCAGACTTATCATAGTATGCATTTTCAGATTGTTGTTAAACATGTGAATGAATTATTTGTGTGTATTTGCAAACTTGCTTGCCTCAAATTGTTGCACGTGTATTTTAAAGCAAACAGAACTGAATGAATGATCGTAATATTAAGGTAATCAGTGTTTTTGGCTAAAACCTTACTTTGTCTTAACATTTTAATTTCCGTCCATTAAAGCAGATAAATCTATATTTTGTAATCTCCCATACCATTTTTTTTTCTTAATATTGCACCGCATTCTACCTCGTGTGTGTGTGTGTGTCTGTTTGTGTGTGTGTGTGTGTGTGTGTGTGTGTGTGTGTGTGTGTGTGTGTGTGTGTGTGTGTGTGTGTGTGTGTGTGTGTGTGTGTTTGTCACCGTGTCACCCTTCCAGAAGGAGGATGGTACAGCTTATATTAAAATCATATTGTTCAGGGTGTCACTCTGCCTAGTGGTCAAAGGCACAAACCCTAATCACAGTGTTCCCTGATTTAGTTTGGGGAACCTTTGTTGCTTGTCACCCCTCACACAATTACCAGTTTGTTTGTTTTTTAAATCTGTGTTAGATTTAGAATAAAAAGACAAAAACGCCCCCCAAAAAAAGTAATTTCTTGAAAATTGGCCTCAGCAGATTATTTCAACATCACCTTGGATAAATTTAGCTGCCTTTTACCACCAAGAAAAACAAAACAAAAAAAAAACATTTAAAGACCTGGTGGGAAAACTCCACTAAAGGAAACTGCTGCTGCTTCAAAATGTGTAGGTTAAAAAGTCTCCATGACTCTGTAGAGGGAATGTGCTCAGCTGGCAGCAGCAATGTGAACATACTCCACCCTCCATCCCATTCTCCTGTGCCAGGGCCGGGCATTCCTCACCCCTCCAAAAGGCCGGTTAGTACCCACTCTTTTTCTCTTTCCTTCTTGCACACAAACACACACAGACTTCACTTCTTTTTGTCCCTATGCGACTACTTCAGACCAACTATTTCCTTCCTCCCTTACTTGCCGCATACATTTCTTCATTTCCTCTTTGCAGCCATCCCGTCCTTCATTCTTCCTTAATTTCCCTTCCTTCCTACCATCCTTTTTCCCCTTCAACAACCCTCCATCTCCACCACTCTCTCTCCCTCAGCTGCTCTCTCATTTGGGTTTATTTGCATGGCAGAGCGTAAAGGATGCAGACAGAGCGAGCAGGGCCAGCAGAGCCCTCCTGTGTCCATCCAGGCCAGGGCTGAGATTTGTAATGCTAGACAACACTCGGCAATGCAGGGATAAAACCTCGGCCGCCGCAGACAAAAAGAGCCTTGTGTTTTTTCCCTTTCCTTTTCCACCGCTTATTGCACTTCTCGCATGGAGACGCAGAATTCTCCGGGCCATTTCTTTCAGCTGGGAGAGGAATGAAGATTGTAGAGCAAGGAAAAAAATAGTTCCACTGATATATGGTCTTGTCATAGAGTATATTTTGTATAAGGCCAAGACAGTATTTCATTCTCCCCTGACTACACTGCAGCAGAAGGCCAGAGAGAGCAGGCTGGGAATGGATGTCAATATAGAGCTACAGCCAAGAGTCAGAGCGAGGCGCTTTAATGGGGAGAGTGGCAGCAGGACTGAGGCCTCTGAGTTTTATTTGTGTTGTCTGTTGTACTTTGCAGCTGTGCAGTCTCGTTTCTGAAATGAAGCTCAGCTATTTTTGCTTTTCTTCTTACATCTATTAGATTTTTTTGTGTGTGACTTTACTCATTGCCAGTGTTTGTGTGTGTGTGTGTGTGTGTATGTGATCTTAAAGCTCATAGTTTGACTCTTGAGTATCTTTGTAAATATGCAAATAGAAAACCTACATTTTGTGAATAACAGTGAATCTGTAGGGGTGAGCTGCCATTTTCTTTTGCACTGTTTTCCTCTGCTTTTCTGTCTCTGATTGTTTCACCGAAGCACTTCTCAGGATATAGATCCTTTTGTTTGTTGTTGTAATTCACGCTGGGTTAGACTGCGTTGGTTTATTCTCATTATCATCTTTTGTAATAGTAAATATATAAATCACTTTATAACTTTTATGTTGCATTACTCCCTAGACAGGTGTGTAACACATCTGTTTGATTTCGAAATTGCTCTCAGACAGATTTTTCTCTGTAGCTCCTTTACACTAATATGAGATATTTCCTTGTGTTGTTTGTCCCCTCATTATACACCTGGATATGTGCTCATTTCTTTGATAAAAACGCGTACCTGTTGATTGAAGTTTGTTCACCCCGTTTGAAGACTCTATCTTGCAAACGCGTGCTGGCGCCAAGTCCATCTCTGATAAGTGAAGATTTATATGCAACAGTTCACGTCAGTGCCGTCCACTGACCGGCAATTTGTAGCATTATTATCTGATAATTAGTTTCAACATGTCGGTCATGGTTTGAAGCTATGCTCCAGCCTGTGATCTGAAACTTATAATTTTGGAGTAAAAAAATTTCCCCTGATTCATTTTGGGGGTTTACAGACAAGAATTTAGGACTTAGAAAAAGTCCTTCCATGTTGTCTGAACTTTGCCTGCCTGAGCCCACAATGTGCCCTTCTCTTCTCACAGTGAGGTTTTAGGGAACTTATTGCCCACATAATGCTGGGTCTTAAAACAGCGTGGTATCAGAGCCATTGTGGTCTGCAGTAATGACTGGTTAAGGGGGCTGTGGTGAGACTCACCGCTCAGGGCTTTCATGAACCCAAAGCTCAGCCTAATTGACGCTTATAGTTTGCCTTACATGTTTAGGGCCAAAGCGTGCCAGCAAATTTCCTACAGTTTGTTGTTTAACTTTTGGAACGTTATCAACTGAATTTTATTTTATAGATTTAATGTTTTAGGTTTTTGTCCAAGAAACACTGAAAAGGAACAAAACACATTAACTTTGCTGTCCTTGTCTCCTTTTTTTTTGTTTTGTTTTTTTTTGCTTTAATAATCTAAGTCAAACGTTTATGACAAAATAATTTGAGTTATTTTATTATTGTCTCCCCTCTCTCCACAAAATACAACAATCCAGTGGTTGTGATGGTTTTGGTTTCATAAACAATATACAGTAGTTTGGGGGAAATCAGGTTAAACAGTCCACTTTTTCATCAACATTATTTTAAGAAAAACATGGGAATTATTGCCTAATTTAAAGGAGGTCATGCATAGGGTGCATCAGGAGGAGGGAGTATCAATTATTATTTAAGCCACATTAAAAGATAAATGCAAGTGGGTTTCCTCAATGACTCACTGTACACATTGTGATAAGGACATTTCAAAGATTATTTTGTGATTGAAGTTATGAACCACACAAGTTCTACTTGTTTTATCAAACAACTTCACAGTTTTTATTCCATACTTTAATAATTAAGACTACAGTCGCTCCTTTTTCGTATAAGAAACATTTTAATGCTCATTATCATGCAATAATTCTGCTCTTATTACAGGCCTGTTTTGTTTTTTTTAATTCATCATAATTATAACTTTAATCTATGCAGTATTGTGACGTTTTAATAACTTTACGACGTGTTTATCTTTCCGTTTTTCGGCACAGTTTCATTGCAGAGGTCATAAGAGGAGTGTGTGTGTTTTATTTCTACGGTTTTTAGATTTTAGGGGGAAAAGGCCATTTTTCAAAATGTGCTCGACTTGAAAAAGCTTCGCACTGCTCATCTGATTATTGGCGGGAGTTTTGTCAAATAAACGAGCTGCTGTCTGATAAAACACCTGTCTGATTGTCCCGTTATTTTAGATTCTACACTGACCAACTATAAAACAAAGCCACTGATTTTTTTTCTTTCGTTCCACAATTGCAGTCGCTCGATTTTATTTCCATTTTCCAGACGCAGTTTTATTACCTGTGACTTGTGGAGACTGTGTGTGGCCTCCTGCAGCTCTCCGGCTGGAGCTGGTAGCTGCTGAGTCCACGCTGCGGTCTCTCTCTCTGTCTCTCTCCCTCTCTCTCTCCCTCCCTCTCTCTCTCTCTTTCTCTCTCTACCGACTCTTATTTGTACATTAATTAAGGGTTAAGAAACAAATCGTGTCGTGGGATTATTTGGGGTTTAGAGGCAGTTTTTGGTGTTTTTCCAATCAACTGGTCATTCTCCAAACAGGCCGACGGGCATGTGTGAGCCTCCCAGTCAGCAGCATCTGTAAAAAGACACCAGGATTAATATTCAAACAAAACGAAAAAGCACTAAAGAAGGTCATGGTATAAATTGTGAAAATTCTACAGCCGCTTGAGGCAGATATGTCCTTCAATCAATTAATCATTAGACCCTGTAGAATTCTAAATTAGATTTTTTTTTTTTTTTTTTTAGCTTTTATTATTATTTTCATTCTTATTATCATTATGAGGCTATAGTTATTATTATTGTTGTTGTTTGATTTTGTATATTATATTATTATCGGTGCTTTTGATGATTTTGCTGTTGTTATTTTTGTGTGAAAGTTTATTTTCCTTTTGATTTCATTCAGCCTTTCTCCGGCTGCAGTAGCTTATAATTATTATAATAATAATAATAATTATTATTATTATTATTGTTGTTGTTATTATTTCATCTTTATTACAGCTGACTGCTCAACTTGCCAACGTTGTTAACTTGCAACTTCTCGTTTGTTTCATGTTCATAATGACCTTTGTTCAATTTGAAATGAAAACATCAACAGTTTAAAAAAAAAATCAAATAATCAAAATTTGCACCACAAAAAAACAAAAAACAAAACATTTAATACTAATAGATTTTTACATGGTCACTTTTTTCAAATTAATGAAATTGGTGTAGAAAGAAAATGTAATGTTGATAATAAGAGCGCATTATAGGACAACATCTCTCACTTCAGTGCAAAGAATGGCCTAGAGGCCTGTCTGTTAACAGCCAGGTGAAAGTTGTAGAATCAAGTTGACTTGCTGAGAAAGAAGCTTCTAGTTAAACTACTGTACTTTATTTGTATTTTTGCCATAGTCTAATTAACAGAATCAGTTTTTAATTAAAGAGTCTTAGCTAACTTCCATGTCAATCAACATCAAAACTATGGCACCAACAAAAACTATAAATTTGATCTCCCTGCTGTTAAGTAAAGGAGTCACTGGGGCCTCTCGTTATACCAACAAAGCTTAAAAAAAAAAGAAAACCTCACACTGTCATCTCCGCACAGACGCGATGTACTGTTCAACTGAATCATCCAAATTAGGCTGAAACGAAAACTTAAATCACAAATTCAATTACAGATGAATAATTGATGCGGCCAAATGTGTGGGGAGGTCAACATTTAATTATTGATGAGCCATCATGTTGGAGGAATGTCATTAGACGTCTGATTTTTTTTTTTTTTTAAAAAAACAAAAAAACAACAACAAAAAAACCAGATAACGACACATGCACAACAGAAAAGCAGCAGATTTTCGAGGCAGGATCAAACTCCGCGCTGATTTATCCGCAGTGGCACATTCAACAAAAACATTCGTGTTGTCTGTGTTAAAACCAACTGTAGCAAAGTTGAAATTCTCATTGTGAAACAAGACAAGAATCATAAAGAGGTGGATTTTTACATTTGTTGAGAGCTCGTAGGTGCAGAGGCAAGAGCTGCGCGAGCGTTTTTCTTATTCCGACATGTTTAAAAAAAAAAAAAAAAAATTTTTTAATTTTTATACTGTTTTCTTGGGTTTGATGAAATCACTTTTGTCTGACGTCTATATTATTCTGACAGACTGTTTCCTTTGTGCCATGCTCTGGTGGGGCAGCATGGTGTCCATGTACTCCTGCTGGCCACATTCATGATTAAACTTCTAAACTCCTTATTCCAGGACTGGGTGTACAGGTTCCACCAACGACTCACTTTCCTAATTAGAAACACCACTGACGTTTTGAACTTCCCTTTGGCTCTTCTTGTTAAATAATCAGAGCATGTCCACATGTGTTTTACTCTCGTCTTTCTGTTGTCTCTCTGTGATCTGTTGGTCCTGGCTGCTGCTGCTGCTGCTGCTGCTGCTGCTGCTGCAGGCCTCTGCTCCCTCAAACAATGAGCACTTCACTGACAAAAATTTATTTTGTGTGTGTATGTGTGCGTTTTAGAGTTATTTCCCTAAAGTCAGATCTTTTATGGCTTACAACATGTCGGCGCTGTGTAGTATCTCAGTCACATTTAATCCTGTTGCTTCACTGCGTCATTCTGTTGGGAGACACTGTGACTGTAAATCTGTTAGTGAAGCGTTTAATAGGCTGAAGCCTTGAAGTTAAAGCTTGCAAAATTCCTCTATTGCCATTACAACTAAACCATCATTAGGAATTTCACCACATGTGTGTCCCAACTCTACCAAGCCTAAAGTTTGGCTAAGTCCTGCCTTCATAAACCCTGTGAACCTGCTCATATAAACCACATGCCTTTGGATTCTTTGTATGTATATATATATATATATATATTTTTTTTTTATTATTATTTATTTATTTTTTTTTATTGAATGATATCAACTACTCGGCAACGAAGAGGTCACTAAGTGACTTTCTTTCCCCTTACAGCTCGATCTTTACCGCAGATTTTAATATTAAAAACTACGGAAAGCAGCTCGGGTCGTGCCCAGCCGTGCCCACTGCAGTGCCACTCTGAAACCTTCAGTACATGCAGGCGGTAGGTAGGAGCCAGTGCAGCCCTAATCCCCGCCATCCGTGATTTAGCCCCTGGTCCTCCTAATGCTCCTAAAGCCCCAGCTGCTCCCCTGGCCGCTCCGCGCTCTCCGCGACAGACTGCACACCGCTCGCTTTATTAATAATTCACCTAATAATTCACCAGTTCAACGCTGCCGGCTGAAGCATCGCCACCCCCCCTCACCCTCCACCCCCACCTCCACTGTAAACAACTGCCCTAATTCTCCGTCTATTATTTTTTGTGTCTGTGCAAACAGGGCACATGCTGCTGAGGTGAGCTGTTTAGTAGCTGATATTTTTGGGGAGGGAAGTGGAGGCTATCTGTCGTCGGTGCCGCGGAGCGCAGGGCGAGCTTCCATTTTACGCACCGAGGCTGGAGCACCGGACCGACGACGTGTCGCTGTGCAGGCATTCTGCTGTCGGCGGAGGCTGTAGCGATTTGAAGAAGCGAAAACGCAAGCTGCTCTTTCATCTCGTCAGCTTCTAGGAGGAGGCGGCGGCGAGGGACCCGGGGTGTCCCCCCGTTTGTGTGTAACTCCGTGTGTGTGTGTGCGCGCGCGTGTGTGTGTGTTTGGAGCGGGAGAGAGGAGAGAGAGAGAGAGAGAGATACAAGGGTAAAACAGATCGGACGCGCGGCGCAGGAGACAGCCGCTTTTGGACACGTTTTGGAGACAGAAGCTGCCCGACCGCAAAGGCTGCACACGGAAAAAATAATAGAAAAAAAAACTTACTTTGCATCACCCCTCCCATCCATTCATTTTTATCGCGTTAATAATATTATTTCGGGGAGTTTTTTTTTTTTAGCGTCTCCCAATCTGCTGGACAAGTTTGGCCGCTGAAGGACGCACCTCGGGACTTTGACGCAGACGTCTCCCTGACTTCTCGCCGCTGGACATGGGCGCATCTGAGGCCAAACAGCCGTAGTCGGAGGGTCGGAGCTGCTGTCCTCTTTTCCTCCTATCTCTTGCAGAGTGGACCCACTTTTGAAAGAGCCTGTTTTTTTCTATCTGGGCCTAAGGCCGACTTGTTTAAAGGTCCTTTTTTTGCTTCCGGCAACAGCGAAGAGACCAAGTCTTCCTCCCTCAGCCCTCACTCCCTCTCTCACTTTTTTGGAAGCTGAACTTTTAAAGGAAAATGGGGCATTGAGAGGGTTGGCAGATCTCCCCACGCTATAATGGTACGTGCTGTGTAACTCAATAGTTCCCCTCTGTTGGGTCTATAGGGTAAAGTCTATAGGACTGAAAATAAACTAAACACTGCGTGTTGTTTAACCGCATCCCTGCAGTTGTTTTTAGCTTTAGGATTTTCCTTGAGAAAGATCAGCACTTTGTTTTATTTACGTAGGTTTGAGTAGACTTGGCTGTGGAAGTGTGAGGCCATAGATGACGATACAACACACCTGTGTGTGTGTGTGTGTGTGTGTGTGTGTGTGTGTGTGTGTGTGTGTGTGTGTGTGTGTGTGTGTGTGTGTGTGTAAGCGAGAGAGAAAATAGAGACGAGAGTATGTGTGCGTTATGTGTAAAAGTAAGCACCTTGCTCACCTGCCAAATTTGATAATTATGAACAATGTAAACTCACTCTGATTGACCAAATTCTGAAAAAAAATTGATACGCTGATTTCCCCATAATTCCTGCTGTCCAACAATGTATTTTAATGCAGCTTTGTATTTTTTTTAAGGGTAAAAAATGGCTTGCTCTTTTTGTGAACTGTACTTTTCCTGCCCCTGCCTTCTTGCCTTAAATCTTCCTCACAGACACAATAACGCTGTAATAATTATCTTTCTGAGCAGTGATCTGTCTCCTAACTTAAATCAATGTCCCCCCTCTGATGGGTTAACATTGTGCAGCCTGAATTGTTTGCAGAGGCGTTTAAAAAGTGGCCCTGTAGACACCGATTGACAGAGTGGAGGCTGACCTTCCCGCGCTGCTCAGATCAAACAGAATAAAACACACATGAGCAGATCTGAAAGACCAGTATATAGAGATAGTATGTGGGCGGTATTTATTACGGTCATTTTGAGCAGGATGATGATTCTCTATAAGCATCTCATGAGTCCGCTTGGAGCTCCCGAGCTGCTGCACCGTTCTCCACCTTGCACCGGCTCTGTGTCTTTTCTGTCTGAGGCGGCTGCTGTTTTTTTTTTTTTTTTATCAATGGGCACTTCATTTGCGTAGTTGATGACACTTTATAGCGACTACAAGGGGGTGGGGAGGTGATGTGACACACAGACCGTCTTTGTGCCCCAAGAACAAATGCTGAGAGTGCTTATAGCGGACGCAGCATGGATAATAGCGCCTCCGTAGTGTTTAATGCTGATGTGAAAAAATCAAAAGGAAGAATCGGTGCCCCCGATCATGATGATCTTTTTAACATTTTATCATTTACTCTTAGCCTCGACCTAAAAACTCTTTAACGTCGCTCTTTTTATTGCTTTTTTTTCTCAGTGCATCAGCTGATTCCTATCTATTCTCTGAAATTAAACAGTCTCTATCATCCTGCACTTCAAAGCTTTTGGAATATAATGGCCTGAAATTAAAATCGCAATGGGCTAAAATCGTGACCTACATTATAATTGATCTTTTATTATCGACCCAAGAGATTAGGCCTACACTAAATGTAGCAGACTGTGGCTGTGTGTCCTGTGTTTTGTGATGTGTCACAGGGTTGATGTGCTCAGCTTTTGGTTTTTGTTAGACCTGTTTAAATATTTTAACGTGACAATGGGCGGTTTTGTTGCAACATAGAAACAACAACACAGTAATACAGCACACACAAGATCAGAAATGATTCAAAATTTTATTAACAACACAACATTGTGTTGCAAGACCTATTGCACCAATAATGTAGCTCTTCAAAGAAGCACTTTCACTGTGTATAACAATGCTTTTAAACCCCAAAAAAAGGGACTTCAACAGCCCCCTGGCAAAGCTGTGGTGCAGCCTCTCACAACATGTTGTTCCCTAAAAATGAAATAAAATATTTCATATGGACCTTAGGACTACCTGGAAGTCATTTTGAAATGACAGCGTGTGGCCTTGGCATTGTCTGGCCAATAAAAACAACATACATTAGACAGTAAAGAAAATGAATAGCAAAGCAATAAAGCAAAAATATGTGCAATAGTTGATAAAAACGTATGTAATTGAAAGCTATTGTTTATTTATTTTGATGATTACACAAGATTCCCAGGGGATGTATTTTCATTTGGTTTGCCAGAGGTGTTGTACGGTTTCATTCATGAGGTTTTATTTCAGTTTCAGAGTGGAGGGGAAGTTAAGTGTCACTAACAATAAGCAAATGCGTTTTTTTAAATTTATTTTTTATTACAGCAACATTATTCAGAGCATTAGTGACTAACTTTAAGTGAGACTTGACAATCAATTTAGTCATTTAATCTCATCAACCAACTTTATGGGAGCAACTTAATTTCCATCCCTCAGATGAATGACACACTCTGTCACATCAACACATTTTCAAGTGTTGTACTTTATTATGGGGTGGGGGTGGGGGTCACCAAGCAAAAACCTCTGTTGGCCCCAGAAGATGAGGCACCAAGCCATATACCTGCGCAACAACACAGACAGGCCTCAGGCGGCTCAAAGTGCCAAACAGCAGGAAACATGTGATTCATGATGTCAGCTGTTCAATTATCTGTCTATACTTTTCAAGGTAAACGCGCCATTAGATAATGTTTCATAATTGGCATTGATATTACAATCCTCACTTTGTTATGATAGTGGGCCTATAATTTCACACTTGGTTGCACTGTGGTTGTTGCAGAGAAAACCTGCCAACCACAGAACCTGTCAGTCAAAGAAAAGCCAAGGCTTTTATTGGTGCCAAGCAGGGAGGTGGGCGTGAACCTTACCATATTATTAAATAAATTTTTAGAGTATCATTTCAGTTGAGTTGGAAGTGGGTGAGACATTTGAAATGGGCTCAACACGCTGCTTTATTGAGTCATCCTGGGCGCGTGTGCGTGTGTGTGTGTCTGTGTGTGTGTTTTGTAATGTAACTCTATGCTTCCTGGTCTTTGTGGTAAACTCTGCCGTATTAGAACCATAACCACAAGAAAATCTCCCCATGGATCAGTCCTTGTGTGACACAAAGGGTTGATTGTACCAGCACAAACCTCATTGTTAAATGCACTTAGCCAGTGCGGCTGGGCCTTAACTGAGTGTGGTTTGGCCATTTAAAAAAAAAAAAAAATCAAGGGTAAGGATCCATGTAGGAAAAGGGGTGCCAGTGGCATCGGGTTACTTAGTGTATGGAGGCTGCGTATGGTGCAGGCAGTGTGGCAGCGAAATGTTGCAGCCCGCGAAGTTCAGTGTTACAATTGGCATGGCATTATCTAAAGGCCACAGTCCATAGCCTAGCCTGTCGAGCAAGATCACAAGTTGACAGGCGAGGTGCCAGGCCAAGCGAATCTTGGGGTGTGTCACAATGTGCGCTCTGTTCAAACTTGCTTCACTTTAACAGTTGTGGTGGAAGGATGTATTTTGTTTTTGTTTTGTTTTTTTGTTTTTTTGTTTTTGTTTGTTTGTTTTTTTACATGCAGTCAAGACGGCCATTGTTAAGACACGAATAGTTTCATATCTCTTACTCAGGCATTCAGAAGTTTTGCCTCACCCAGCTGATTTGCATAGAGTGCAAGCATTTGAACCACACACACACACACACACACACACACACACACACACACACACACACACACACATACTACACACATGGTTTAACTTCCGACAAAAGTGGAATGTTTTTTTGCTTAAGTCATCTGAAATGATTTTATACTCCTGCCTCCTGCAGTCAGGCCTGCTTAACAGAAACTGTTCACACCGTGTGCCTCATGCCTTCTCCAGAATCCCACCGTTTACTATTGTGTTAAACACAACTGCACAATTAAGCCAAATGCAATCTTCAGCACTGCATCTTGGCTGTACTTCTGACCCAACAAAACCTTCAGGACCCACAAGTGGAGTGAAATAATTAGCCCCACTCTGCTCAGCCATCCATCTATCCTTCTTTTTTTAATGCAGCCCCTCAGTTTCTCATCTTCTTTCTTATTCTCCCCATTTTCCCTTCACCCCCTGAGATGGCTGTGTGAAAAATCGTATTTTTCCAACATTTCTCCCTGAGGTAGCTTTGGCAGGGACTCACACGGCGGCCATTTCTGCCTTTCATACACCCCTCACACGCCGTGGAACAGATCGCCGGTGCGGCCCGGCGTCTTTGAAGTGGTTGCCATCTCACGCAGGTTGGCTGGACTCTCTCTTTCTCTCTCGCTCTCCCCATCCCCCTCCCCCCTCATTTTCATCCTGTGTCTTAAACTTGGCAACATTATTTTCAGCCACCAAAATCGTGATGATAAAAACATGTTTAAGACACAATGGTGCTGATAATAATTATGGTTTTTAAGAGATGGAGTGACAGCGGTGATAGTTGATGTGGCTGATGACTGTGCTGCAGCCAGAATAAATGGCTTCTGGAAACAAGGGAGAGAGCTCTGCACCAGGTGTGTGAGCAGTGCAAGTTTTTCTGTGTAGGTGGCGAATTAGTGTGTAAGTGTGTGTGCTCGTGTGCAACTGCTAATGTGAGATGCAGAGAGACAGAAAGATAGAGAGGCGGATCATTGATACGTTGCCATTCATGTGCTTTAAAATGGAGCCATCTGAGAACAAATTCCACCATCAGGGCCTTTCATACACAAAGCTCTGTGGAGGTGTGTGTGTGTGTGCGCGCGTGTGTGTGTGTGTGTGTGTGCGCGTGTGTGTGTCTGTGTGAGCGTGTGAGCAGGTTTTGGAGATCTCACCTCCAAAGAATTTGGCCATATGGTCGTCAACACATATACCCAGAGAGAGAGAGAGAGACAGATAGAGAGCGAGCCAAGGAAAGACTGTGTGAGATAGAGAGGGAGAAAGTGAAAGAGAAGTGTCCTTTCTTTTGTCAGTGGAGGAAGCAGGGAAGACAGTTTTAAAACAGATCCTATACCCCTACCTTACATCAGATGGCTCAGACAAAAAGAAAAAAAAAAAAAAAAAAAAAAACTCCATCACATCCCCTACTCCACATATTTGTGGAGTGGGAAAATCTGTCTCAATTAACACATTTGCATTGGGCGATGATGGACTCCAAATAGGTCACTGACTCAATCTCCCGCCTCCGAATCTTCCCTCTAAAATGTTAATTAAGAAGGGCTTTGAGATTTTTTTGCTCAGGGCTGGCCATATGGGCTGGGCATATGTTCTATATATATAGTACAATATATAATTCATACACTGCTGCAGGAGAGAACGTTTCGGGGCCTGGAGTTTTTTGGGGTTTACTACAAAGGGAGTCAGTATGGCCTCCCCAGTGGCAGGTACAGAGCTTAGCCTATTCATTAGCTTCATGTTATTCGCTGTTGCACAATGGGATTGCAGTTCATCGACACCTGTTATTGTGGCTGACAACATAAAGAGGACATTATATTCATCTTTGTTGGCTGGTTAATATGAAATGAGAGCAAATCTTCTATTGTTGGAGCGCAGTTGATGTTTTGTGTGCGAGTGTGTTTTTACGTTGTTTGAAAGAGCTCCTAAGTTCAAGTTAAAGAATGATTAATATTGAGATTCTCTGTATATGAAGGGCTACATTTGCGCAAAAGATATATTCAAAGAGGCAGTATGTTATCTCACACACTCTCAGTTAAACCAGTTGTCCCAGTGCCATCCACCCAAACACCCATTCACCAGCAGAGTGAGGCAGCGGCAGCCAATGAAAACAGCCCTTTCCCACCCGCAGCTTTTTGGGTCCGGCTCAACCAATCAGAGGAGGCTTGCTAGTGCACCTGACCCTGTTTCTGGCTGTGGACAGCCAATCACAGAGGCTCCAGCACACCTGATGCATTGTGGTCTGCTTGCTGGTAGTCGGCAGGCTCGCCCCGGTGCGGATCCCCACACAGGTGCCGTGGATCCTGGCCATAATTCTGACCGCCGGCCAATCAGATGCATCGTCTCGTTATCAGACACATGTGGCCTGGCAGACTTTGAGTGTTTGCATTTTGTTTTGTGTGTGTGTGTGTGTGTGTGTGTGTGTGTGTGATTGTGTGTGTCTGTATCAGCATGTAAATGTGTGTGTGCATCTGAGGAACTCTGCTACCCCATTCCCACAATGCTTTGCTGTCTTATCAGCAGGCCTCTCTCACTCCGTTCCTGGCTTCATCCTCTTCTTGAGACTCAACAATGGGCGCTGTGTTGCCCTCTTAGGAGCCGAGGGCCTCGGCAATAAAAAGCGACTAAAAATAAAAAAACATGTTTATGGACTAATAAAGATGATTAGAAATCGCACAATTGCAGAAAAATGGAAGGTTTGCGAGTGCAGATTATCTGTAATAAAAAGCCGAGGGGAGAGACGGGGGAGAGCGGGAGAAAGAGAGTTAGCTGTACAGACCTCTCATTGCGAAGGATATGAATAGCCTTTGTTTTCACCACAACTCAGGGCTGTGTGGTCTGCCAACGTCTGGCTCTTATTATGGGGTTTGTGTCTGTGCGTCTGCGTAAGTGGCATGCACGTGTGCATTGGTGTGTGCGTGCGCTTGTGTGTGTTGCTGTGTGTTTGTGTGCAAGGCAGAGAGCACATGGGCGTGGAAAAAAAATGTATATACATGCAGGTGATTATATTTTAAAGAGAGTGAGACAGTATGTGCATTTAAACATTTCCACACAACCAGATATACAGTTTTCTCTTTCTGCTCCTGTTGAGCTAAATAAATGTGGAATGGGGTCTTGGGCTGGCACAAGCGTGTGTGCACGCTTTTTTATCCGTTAAAGTTGTGAAATGAAATAGGATTTCACAGAACGGCACAGCGGCTGTGGGATTTGGGCTCCCCTCGGCTAAGTAGAGTGGGATAGGTTGATCCAATCAACGGCAAAACTGCAAGGAGAGCCCATTTCACAGCTCCGGGCCCTGCCAGAACCCTGCCTGCCTGCCTGCTTGACTTAGAATACAAATGAAGCTCCCTGAATGCACACTTACACACACATGCATGCATACACACTGGTACTTACAGACAGTCTGGCTGGGGATGTATAGTGTAAGAGTTGTTAGCAGGCGCTGTGCTTTCTGGGGAGAAATGAAACAAGCATAGGTTATAAGGCTGTCTGACAACAGCACAGGTACATTTTAGGAAGCAAGAAAATCCATGTTTGATCGGGGTGATTTCAGGACATGATCGTTCACAAATGCCTGTCCAGAAGTTTTTTTCTTTTTCTTTCTTTTTTTTTATTTTTTATAAATGCATTATTTCTTAGGACTAGTGTAGTTCAACATTTGACAAACAACAGCAAATGCCAGATATAACATTGTCTTTTGTAAATTATGAAAGAAATTCAATGATTAAAATGTTTTAATATTCACTATTCATTGCAAGCTTATTCTTCCTACTGGAACCAAAGTAACAGGTTCAAGCAGCCATTAAATGAGCAAACGTGAGGATTTCTGGTGACGTAGTGCCAAACATGGTTGAGATCTGCTTCTTAAAGGAGTCACTAATATTATGACAAAATCACTGTGCTACTAAGTTAAAAAGATTTTAACTAAATAACCATTTCTCTGTCTTTTAGGCTACTGACACCTACCTGGTAAACGACGATCCTGCTAGAGGCCCCGGGATGCCTGAATGTTTCCTCGTGTCTGATACATATAGGGTATATATAAACACACAAACACACGCACACTACAACCTCTCTACATCTGTCCTTGTGATTGTATCGATGTCTCAAGATTTATTTCCTGGACACACAAACAAGCCCGGTTCATTAAGAATAATCTCCTTTTTCCTCTGTAAAGATTTACTGCAGTTGAGAGGAGGAGGGCGTTCAGAGTACAAAAGACTCAGCAGAGCGTGCTGCAGAATCATTTTTACACGGTCACACTTCACCATGGGGATGTTAACCACTATATTATCTTCATTCTTCAGATCTTGAATTGGAAGTGCTGGGGTTAATGTGTCCAGGAAACACATCCACACATTTTTGAGTGTTGACACTTTGTTGTTAGCATGCTTTTATATCCATTTCCTGTATATATAAAACAAAAAATCTCCCATATGTCAGCATGAATGTCCTGCACTCATCTGTCTGACTGTGATGATGTGTGGCAACAGTGCGCTGCAAAAACACTGCATTTCCTCATAATCTCAACTTTTCTGTGACATGTATTTTTACAAGGTATTATTAACGCTTGTCAGACGTTTGGCTTTGTTGCAGAGTCGCATTTTCTTTACACCAGTCAGCAGCCAGTTAAAACAAAACAAAATACAAAATGTCACCGAACTGATTTTTTTTTTTTTTTGCAGGATGCTTTCTGTGTGTGACGTATACTGCTTGTGGTCACTTTCATATCTTTGTAAAATATATTATCTTTCATGCTGTGTTTATAGATGACCGTCGGACTGCCTGTAAAATGGCTCCTTTGGCCTGTGTGCTGTAGTACGACATGCCGCATTTAACGCTTAAATTAAGGAGTGATGACATCAGACTAGAAAAATAAATCTATACGTTTTTCCTCCTTCCGAATAAAAAACACGGTAGAAACGGAGTAATCCAAACCAGTCAGAGTAAAACGTATGAGCAGCCATTTCTCACAGTAAACACATAAAAAGCAGCAGGCGTAACACATTGCTCTGCACACACACACTCAGATTGCAAACAGATCCATAGAGTCTCTGGGATCCACACTGTGTATGATATGCTTGTTAGCCATAACGGCCAGTCAGCCATTTCTTTCTGACTGCATATGCCTGTATGCATTTGACTGGCGTGCTCCCTCCCAGAGCACACATAAACAGCTTACTCAAACAATATTTACACTGTACGGTGTAGTTAACGGTACAGTTACACACACGTTTTCGTTCACATATTTCCAGCCTTTTGAAAGGCAGCCTCAACCACCTGTCTCACACATTTAGCATGCTAATGGCAGTGTCAGTATGCTACATCACTTTCAATATTTAATGGCCTAGCCACAGGCGATGGTAAACAGCAAGTATATGGGTAGCGCTGTGTGTCAATGGAAGACCACAACATGCTAACTTTAGACGCACCATATGGTTTTCTCATGTGCTTTATAATGGCAAACATAGACTCAGAAACCACGAGAACCCTGCGCGCTCGAGGGGCTTTCATAGGTGATGGTCAGACTGGACTGTTTGATCAAAGAGAGAGAGAGAGAGAGAGAGACAGAGAGTTTGGAAAGAAAACCTGAGCGTCAGTGTTTTGTAACTCTCGTGGTTGCTATAGTTTGTTACGGCCAAGCGCCAGTGTTGAATACTGAGATGGACGTCTCAGGCCAGACTGAAGCCAGAGACAAAGAAAAACCAGTAGAGACCAAACGGACGGTGTCAGTGATTAAGGCAGCAGAAAGAGAGGAAGAACAGCAGAAGATTATAAAATAGAAAAGGAGAAAAAGGTCACTAAAAAGAAGCAGTGAGAAACAGAAAAAGGGGCAGACAAAAAGAGAAAGAGGGAAAGCGAGGGAGCACACAAAGGCTTTGGGGTTTGGGCCTGTGCCGCGGTGGGGTGTGGTTTGGAAAGAGGAGAGACTTTGGGAAAGGAACAGACTACACCTCAATATGCTTCACTTTCTTTCACTTTTATTTAGTGTGTTCCTTCTTTCTCTCAATCTAATTCCTTTTTCTAGTTGCTTGTGCCAGCGTATCTTTGACCACAAGACATTTGGGGCTGTGTATGTATATGCATGTGTACATGTATGTGTGTGTGTGTGTGTCATGTGTGTGTCGTGTGTGTGTGTGTGTGTGTGTGTGTGTGTGTGTGTGTGTGTGTGTGTGTGTGTACATACTGCACATTGTATGCATGTGTGTCTGTGGTGTGAGGGTCTAAGTATCCTACATAGGCTGAGGTCTCGTAAAGCTGCGCAGCTTCATATCCCCCTGAAAAACTTGGCATTCGAGCACTGGGGTGACTTCAACCCCCGAAACCGCACCCTTGCGCACACACACGCACACACACACGCACACGTTTTGTCAGACTCAAACACACACTCTCAGACATATGTACGCACAGAATTGTACACACACTTGCAAACCCTCTCCCAAGGCTCTTGCAGACACACACTCACACACATGCACAAGGCAGGGGCTTATGTATAATTGCAGGCACTCTGCCTGCATATATGAGTTTGATTAGGCTGAGGAGCAGGCAGCGGGCGAGGATAAAGCCAAGCCTGATTAGAAACAGAGTGTATCGCTTCCATACAATAGGAGTCACAATGAGACTGGTTTAGACCACTTCGCCCAAGTTCAGGTATCTTTTGTTTCCATATACACATACAGTACGCTAGAATATGACTTGGACTTGGTTAAAAAGGAGAGTAACAGGAATCCAAAAGGTATCACAGCTGAATAAATTACAGTCCTACACACAGCACATTTACAACTTGTTGTAATAACTTTGGACTTGTTTGGTTCCCTGAAGGCATTGACAGAGGTCCCCAGAAATTTGGAGAATATTTGAATGCGATTCTCTTCTATTATAAATATTTTATAGGGCTGGTTATAACTTTCAGATGAGGAGCGCCTTGTCCCAAAACGAACAGCACTGAGCGTCCTCCAGCCAAAGTGGAGCTGACAGAGTCGAGCTTCGAGTCCAGGCGTGACACATTGTAAACTGAATTCAACACAAATTTGAGCTGATGTTTCAGCGGCATCAAATACTTTCCGTCCACGGCTCACTGTTGAGTTACATTAACAAATAGTCAAGTTAAGGATACGGGGGGGGCTCTCTTCCACTTAAAGACACTTGAGTTCGTTTACTTGTATGTGTGTGGAAAGCTGTGTGTCACCTTCCGGCAGATTCACTGACAGAACACCACAGCAAAATCAGAGCAGAGTTGTAAATTTCAAACCTGTGTTTCTATTTCTGTCACGCTTGGGCCTGCTTCTGCATTTTGCTTAAAAGCAAAGGACGCTAAGGATATGAAAGTTGAGAAAAGTATCATTTTGAGGAAATATCCACCCTCAGTCATTTACGTTTTCTCTGTATTCATTGGCAAAGCTTTTGCCATGAAGGCTGATTTATAAAACAAAAATATAGCTACTGTGTGTCTGCCCTAGAAAGATTATTGAAACATCACAATGTGACAGAGTCTCCGGAATATTAAACTGATAGATTAAAAAATTATGTAAATGCCATAACATAAGAATTATAAAGTCATAATGGTGTAACTGTGATAGATAGATAGATAGATAGATAGATAGATAGATAGATAGATAGATAGATAGATAGATAGATAGATTGATTTGAATATTTACAGATGTTATAAATAAATAACTTTAAATAGGATGAGGTGACTGAACTCACCACTGTGTACCACTATAAGCCACCACAGTGCTGCAGGAATACTATCGCTCAAGCGATTCCTCTTTGGGGTTGTAACGAAGCCCCGATCCGTAAAAAAAAAACTAACATTAAAAATGATTGTTTCAAATAGACAGTCAAGTTTGTGTCGATCTGAAAGAGAACCGGCTAGGAAGAGAGAGAGAGAGAGAGAGAGAGAGAGAGGGAGAGAGCGAGAGAGAGAGTTAGAGAGAAAGAGGGTGGGAGGGAGGGAGGGAGAGAGAGCTGCAAAAACTTTCCTCTAAAGTTAGTGCGGAGCTTTCACTGTGAGTGAGGCGGGGTTACAGCCTGGACTGAGCCACAGCGGCTTTGCAATGCGGCACCGCAGCGAACCTCCATCCAACTTTATTATCAACAACTCCAATTTTCATCTCTAGACACAACCATGTACTCCCCTTACTGCTTGACACAGGTATGAAAAGAATTATATCGCCGTTTTCATGTTCCTCTTCGCTTGCCTTATTTTTTTTTCCGGTGTAGTGCGCCTCCGGTTTGTTTCTACTGTATGTGGTTACAGTGTTGTGTTGTGTGTCGCGCTGCTGCTTGTCATTTGTTGCGTTTTAAGGACCTTTTTTCTGCTCTGCTCTCTTTCCCCCGATAGTGTTTAACCTCCCTCTCTCCCTCTCTCTCTCTCTCCCCCTTTCTTTTTAATGGCACTCCTCCAACGGGCTTTCTTGTGCGTCTCATTGCGCATGGTTTGGAGAGAAAATGGCGCTTCTCCCAAATCTATTTTATATAAAACGGAGGTTGGAGAAAGGGGAAGAAGGGCTCGGTTCCCTGACGGTTGGCGACTAATTACAGTCACCCCGAGGCAATAATCGGCTTTTGTCGGCAAATATAATAAAGCACATATCGACTTCTACCGCGGCTTCTTGAGTTGTAGGACACTTTATGTTTTTATAAGAAGGTGGGATTCTGACTTGCGGCTGTTACGGGAGGTCTGCCGGTCTTCAGCCACGGTCGGTGCTGGGGGCCTTTAGGGTCACCGTGGACACGCTCACAGCCCTCCCTCGTTTAGTTTGTTCTACTTCAGCAGCCTCGTTTTCAAATAAAAGGAAGTTTGTTTTTTTTCAGGCATCCTAAAGGCGAAAGATGGATGGTGGGCGTGTGTCCGAGCTGCGTGGTTGCAGTTTGATTAATGACAAAATACGGTTGACCTTTAAAGAAGCAACAGAGCTACTACTTATTTACATCATCATTACAATAAAAGGCAGCACAGGATGGAGCTTTTACTCGGTTAATTAACAAAAAAAAAAAAAAAAAAAAAAACTCGCTTTACTCGGTGCGTAATTTTAAAGGCCTTTTTCGAGTAATGTTTCAGTTAGAGGCGAATACGTGTTAGTTTCTGCTTTATTTGTCTTTATTCAATATAATATATTGCATTGTGTAATTAAGAAACCCACTTTGAATATTCAACTCACATTTTTGTAATCAAATGCAAAATTATAGACTCAGTTTTGACCTTTTGGGGCCACACGCACCTCAGGCACTGTACAGAAAAAGTCTAGAAATATATATTTTTTAATCAGCTCACAGACCCTGGTCTTCACTTAAGATAAGGCTTATATTTAGTCTATGTTAGAAAAAAAAATGTGCTAGAAATAATCTTTGATTGATTAATGTGTACACATTGAAAATACTGGGCCAAGTTAACCTTTAAGCTGTTTTGATATAGCCTTCACTCAGCCTGTTGTAATTTGCCTTTTCTACAGTAAGTATATTTTCTTCGTGTGTTGATTGTGCCTCTTGTTTCAATGCAGGTAGTTTTATCTGTAGATTAAAGCAGAGCACAGCTCACAGCAGCAAAGGTCAAACTATAAATGACCTTTTTTTTTTGTTTTCCTTGCAGCTGTCTTTGATCGTAATATGTAACCTGCATATGTATCTAAAGTTATCTTTCTAAATTAGAGGGCACTTCACAGATTTAGACATTTAGTGCAGCCACTGCAGAGTTAACAGATGAGAGCTGCAGCTTCAGCTTCAGGCCGCCGCATGTCCATTTTTCTCTCTGCCGCTCGGCTTATCACATCAAACACTGGGCTGGAAGTCACTTTTCTGTTTCACTGTTTTGGCCCCTTTAAAAACTAGGCGGAATATGACCTTTTTAATATCAGTATTTGTCACGTGTGTATTTCTTTTTTTTATTTTAATCTGAGGTCAAGAACTTAAGTTAGTCAGGAGTTATAGTGCATGAAATGTAGCTACTCATCAGGCAGCAGACTATAATTTTAACACATACACTTACAATGTGAAATCATTTTGCATTATAAACTTACAACTGTTCAGCATTAGACCTGTTGGTTCAAATTTCTAGTGATGCAGGGAGGTCATGGCCTGCCGCCCTCCTCACTTGCTCAGCTTTGCTGTTTATAATAGCACATTATATGTAGCCTATATATTTTCCAAAAATTATATTTGAGATCACATTAACGCCACACACCACATGTGATGTAGCAGAGAAATTGTAATCATTCCTTTCCTTAAACAGAACAGTCTTCATTTGAAGAGCTCCGTGGAAAACATGCAGGATTCCTCCTCAGTGTTATTTCAGGCCTTCTGACCAGACCTCAGTGTCTTTTCTCTGACTCTGTTAAGCTGTCAGAAACACAGAGGACAGGCTGCTCACATGTAAAACTACATTTCCTCACATCTTTTTTTTTCTTTAATTATTATTATTTTTTATTATTAGCTACAGCAACAACGCCAGAGGCCGTGCACGGCTGCTCCAGACTCAGTCACATCACTTACTCTTCTTCTGTCTTTCTCCTTTCTCCTGACCATTTCTCCTGCCGCCAGGGAGTTTAAAAACAGCGAGGGAGACATTTTCTAATCAATAGTCCATTTGATTTGCTGCGTAAAATAAGTCCAACAGCCCTACTGCATATTTAGCACAGATAATTTTCCAAGCCTGGTGGTATGAGGCAGAGGTCCGCATCGAGTTTCCTCTTTCTTTCCATTAATTAAAATTAATTGGCAGCAGATCCTCTCGCACGAGCGCCGCATGGACGCGTGCTCCCCATATGCGCGATACATATTGATCTGCTTAGGCTGCTGTTCGTGCGTCTCCCGGCTCCTACTGATGGATATCAAGCAGAGCTGATTTGTTTGTGCTCTCTCATATCTCCTCGAGGAACGCGTGTGTTTGTATTTAGAGGATATTAAGATAACACCAGTCAAAAATTAACTTGAAGAACGCCCATGCAGCCTGCTTTTTGGACATCAAGTGACACCTCTCTGTTTAACACCTGTAATTAAAAGCTTTGACTTGAACATCCGCCTTTAATTTGTTTTAATCGGTTGTTGTAATGCTCCGTGGTTGGGCGCTGCGAAAGGCAGAATTGCTTGTTGTTGTGTTGTTGTTGGGGTTTTTTTTTTTTTTTTTTCAATGTGTGCCCACACCCATGCACACATGTACGGATTACACTGACGTGCACAAACCTACTTGTACCAACAGGCCTACTGCTATTGTCATCCTGTGACTCCGTTAAGACTGATCTTAGTCATGTAAATAATTAACAAATGACAGAAAACACGCAAAGAAAAACTGCAGTAAACAATCTACAATGTATTATTAATGCTGATAAAAGCTCTGCTGGAATGGCCCGGTTGGTGACAGACCCGATCAGCCATGAGTGGTGCACAAGCATTTGCCAAACAGCACCGGGAGTTTATTTATTTTATTTATTTATTTTTTTTATTATACGGGCTACGTGGCATTGTTTCACATGCCTGCAACGGAAATGCATTTGCATAAAGTTTTAATGTGCTTTGAAGGTCGAGGAGGCGTCGTTAATTAAAACTTTTATGTGCTGCGTTTTGAAATCAATTATTTCAGACTCCAGTTAAATCCCGCTTATCCAAATGAGATGTGGGCTGCTAATAGCCTATACAGCGCGTCTCACAAACACTGCCAACTCTCCAAGCTTTGCTGCAAACTCAGAGATGTTTAACACTGTGCTTGTGATTGTTTAACCATTTCACACGCAAAAGAAAGAAGAAAAAGAAGAAGAAGAAGAGGAAAGAAAAAAAAGTTTCGGTTGCTTTGCTCGAGTCCCGCTCATGCGCCCGATTATTTGCACTTCTAACGTGTTTTCAGATTTGGAGATCAAATGAGTCCTTGAAATTCACTCGACCGTGCACATTGGCAAAGCACTTGAAAGCACGCAGTGAAAGCTATACATGCTGTAGCCATGCCATATAGCCACAGCAGCAGAAGAGAAAAAAAAATGTGGAGATTTTGTAGTCAGTATCTTTGGTGATGGAGATAAAGGCCTATCATCTCAACTAAACTGTGTTTGTGGGTTAGTGCGTATGAAGTCTGTGGCAGTAAAGTGTGTGGAGGCCACACAATGAGTTTGCATACAATATATTGTCTCAAATATCTTGACTGAAATGAAACACAAATTTCTTTAGCCCGACACTTGTTTTATTTTGTCTTGGATACCAGTATCGATTCATTAAAAGGCTGATGTTCAAGATTTAAGTCCACACCAGGCTGTCATAGCGTGTGTGTGTGTGTGTGTGTGTGTGTGTTCGCTCGCGTGTGTGTGTGCATGCGTACAGTATATGTGTGTTTCTTAGCCTATCCCCCCCCCACCCCGTTTTGGGCTGATGGCTCTCCTACGTCAGCCCTTGGTTCTGGTTTCACTGGGACCGGACGGTGACGGCTGAGGTGCGGGTGTAAGCCGAGGTGGGCCTGCATGATCTGGTAACATACCAAACCTTACTGGTGTCACTTTGTACCAAACACACACACACACTAACACACACACTAATCCTGCTCACACTGAGTTTGTTGGTAGGCACAGCACAGGCAGCAGAGAATAGGTTTGCTCTAGTGGACGGTAGGCAGGGTAAAAGTGGCCTGCCAACTGTGCCAGGACGGCAGGCAGGCAGTGGGTTGCAGGCAGAACCCAGGGGTACATTGTGTTCCTTTTACTTATTCATCCTTTCTGCTGGAGGCAGACCAGGTCCACCTTACACTGCTTGGCCCAGAGTGAGAGCTGGTAGGCAGGGACAGAAAGATGGGACGGAGGAAAGAGTGCGGGGAAGTGGCAAATGGCACAACATGTCCATGTCAGTTAAACAGTGTCTGAATAAATTCTGATTACATGGAAAGAAAAAAAAATCTACTTGATTTGTGCGAGGGATGTGTTGACTAAAATACTTGAAGTGAATCTTTGGATCAAATAATTAAAATCACGCTTCATGGATCAAGAATCAAATGTGTGCACATCATAAAAAATATTAGTTTTTAGATTCACTATGGAAGAGCAAGTGAGGCCCTGAGCAACACCCCGAGGTAGCTTGTGGACAGTCCGTTTGTGCGTTTGTGTGTCTGTGTGAATGTGTGTGAATCTGTCTTGGAGATGGGTTAAATCCAGCACTGTGTTGCTCTGCTCATCCCTTATCTGTGCAGTCTTCCTGACCGCCCATAGAAAATGGATTTATCATGCTTAACTGAGGCAATTGGCACAACAGGGTAATAGGTGGCTGTTCCCTGGATGGATGGGCCTGTCTGTGTGTGTGTGTGTGTCCATGTGAATACATGTAGCCTCCCCCTCTGTCCTCTTCTGCCTCCTAGTGTGGATTAGGTTTAGGCTGATCTGTGGCCAGTAGAAGCGGGCTGCCCCTATAGCGCTATCATGTTGGTCTGTGATATAGTTGTGTTTACCAAACTGTACGACACACACGCATGAATGTGTGCGTGCGCACGCACACACACACACACGCAGACAGAGGCACACTCATCTGAAATCAGACAGAACACTCACGTATGTTGTAGACAGATAGATAGACGTGTGGCAGAGGAGCAGCAGAGTCAAAATCACTTCAGTGCGCTGATACTGGAGAACATGTCTCCTCTGAACCCCAAAACTAACTACACTCAATTATCCTGCAGAGCTTTCGCCGTTGCAATGCTCATTACTCCATATAATTTTATTGTTGGCAGGGGATAAGAATAAGGTGCTTAACATAAATGTGTGATTGACTGATAATTGCGTATCCTCTCTGTGCAACACTGTTATTATTTGTTGTCGGGTTTGAGAATCGAAGGTGCAACAGCAGTTCACAGTCATCTCACAGTGAAGAGACTGTAGTTCGCCAGCAAGTGATGAAATAATCAGATAGTGGAAACGTGAGGAACCCACAAGGAATCCAGAGATGAGAAGGTACAAGAGCTAACGTACCGCTCCCTTCTGGCAGCTGCCCCCGGGACAGACTCCCCTTCACCTTCATCCTGCTCCTCTTCCTCCACCCCCTCCGCCTACTCAATTAGCTCCCTTTAAAAGAGAAGTGACGGTTAGCGAGAGATCTGTATTGTTCAAGGATGAGCTTCAGTTGTTGTTGTTGTTGTTGTTTGTCTCTCCCTCTCGCTCCTTCTCGCTCTGTCTTTCTCCACCACCACCCCACCCCCCTCCTCCGTCGCCCCTTGGTGTGTTTTTCGTTCTTTTTGATTTTCTCAGAGGCTTTTTTGTGGGGGTAACCCCACTGAATGGGACAATGCAGCCTAGCGTGAAATTAAAGCTCTTAGTTAGTTTGGAGTTGCTCAAAAGAGGATTTTACACATGCATGCATTCATACACTCTCCCATACGCTATAGATATAGCTAATTAGAGGAAGTACACCCTATGTCGAGCATCAAGAGCCCAATTAAAAGAGTTGGGGAAACCTCGGTGCGCAAGATCTAGACCAAATCAGCTCTGTGAATGCATTTCTCTGCCTTGTGTGTGAACAGTATGTCCGCCTTCTTAATCCAGGCGGGAGAATATGGACAAGACTGATATGAGAAACGCGCAAGTTTCATTAACATATGCATGTCACGTACTCGGTAAGTAAATCAAGAAAACAGTGGGATTGATCATCCTGACAGGCGAGCGTCTGATTCAAAACAGATTGGACCGCTCTTGCTGACTCTTCCAAGACTCATTTTGGAAGTAGTCTCCAGTGAAATGTCTGTCATGCATGCACATTAGAGTTTTTGTTGTTCATGTCAAAGGCATTTATTTGTGCAATTTCACAGAACAACATTGGAGTCTGATGACTGTTTTGTTTTGTCAAGTAAGTTTGCATGCTCCTAGAACCATAAAGCATAAAGAAGTGAAGTATTGACCTTTTAGAATGAAAACAGCATAAGCAAAAACAAATTGCTTTTCTGCATGTAAAGCCTTCACTCATGTCTACATGTTTACTGTAGCTTTAAATTGTAGTTGATGGAAATACATAGGTCAGAATGCATAACCATGACACCCTGCTGTGTTGAATGACTACCTAAGGTCATTTATTTTTTGCTTGCACGATGTGTGTGTGTGCATGTGTGAGTGAGTGTGTGTGTGTGTGTGTGGCAGAGAGACCAATGTGGAGCAGCAGCAGTCCACATTGCCTGAGGGAGCGAAAGCTGAAATATCCACCAGACCTAACAAATAACAAATATATCTGATACTTGACGCAAATGCAGTAACAATCTTCCAATCACCACTCACCAGCAGTCTTCACTCCCACTGTGATTAAGTAGCTTACACACTCTCTCATACACACACACACACACACACACACACACACACACACACTTTTGCACACTTCTGTTCAGCCCTATTTCCTCAGTGTAACTACTGGTCATAGAGGCCTGCAGTCCCAGCGAAGCAGCCAGTGAATCCAGTTAGTGAGTCAGACTTTATGGAACAAAGTGTGCTGCTCTCTGATCCCCTCTCTCTCTCTCTCTCTCTCTCTCTCTCTCTCTCTCTCGCTCTCTTGCTCTCTCTCTCTCTCACACACACACACACACACACACACACACACACACACACACTCGCTCTCCCATTGAGAGCGCTGGCAGCTCGCCAGGGGTGGAAAAATCTATAAGCCATTGCGTAATATACCATATCTTTACCTTGGTTGAACCCTGCACAAGATCCACAGCTGTGCGAGCACACAAACAGAGACATGAGTGTGTTCATGCCTGTGTGTGTGTGTGTGTGTGTGTGTGTGTGTGTGTGTGTGTGTGTGAGAGAGAGAGAGAGGAAATAGACAGACACAGAGAAAGGGAGACACACACACACACACACACACACACACACACACACACACACACACACAGACAGACTGACTTCTTTGTGGCTATTTTTCAGTGTGTACCCTCATATAAACAGTATCACACCATTTTGATCAAATGCTGCTGACAAAATGTTTTTGGAGTAGACTGGGCATGGAGTTCTGATCAGTTTCTGGAGTGTTAAGCCACGAGGAAATTAAGCTGAGTCCATAGAAAATTTATTTGTTTTTGAGGTGGGTGATGTTAAAACTGGAAATCAAATTAACTTGCTGTTTTTCTTTAATGACATATAAACTCCATAGCAACGCCACTGTACTTCCATAGCCAGTGGCACAAGTCATATTCTCTACTGGAGTTACTTGTTCTCCATGCATAACTTCAGAATGGAAATGAATGTATAAGGCCGCAGGCTGAGCAGCGATAGCAGGCCTTTCATGTTCAGCACTCTTCTTCTTATTCACAGATTCACAAGATCGTGTTTCGATGTGTTTGGGTCCGTGTTAGTGCAGGCGCGGTGTCCATCTGCACCTGAAGCTTCTTCGGGAGCAGAGAGTGTTTGAGCTCCTGAGGGAGGGAGTGTAATGTTTTTATTGGATGCCTCTATAATAAGCCTTTGTCACAGACTTTCAGACTCTTCCTCTGAGTGTTTTGATCCTGTAAGTTCAAGGGTGTCATCTCTGTTACGACTCTTATCTCACACAGAGATACACTGACGCGCGCATGTGGAGCGGCATTTTGCCCGGCAAAAAAAAAAAGGGCAGATAAAGACAATAATAAGGTGCTGCTCACAAAGCGTGTGGATCCCTCTATGATAATTGAAATGAAATGCCAGACACTGTCTAATCAGCTCCCATCTTCAGTAATATGATCCACTCAGCCAGTGATATTGGCCATCCGAATATCACATGCTTGGACTGATTCGTTTTTGATGGTGGTGATTATTATTAAATGGTCTGTAATGACTACTGATAATCCCCATATGCACCCTGGATTCGCTGGGAGGCAGTTGCTTGTTAATGCACCACTGCACCCTAAAACACATACAGATGTGTGTGGGACAAAACCACAAACCCAATTGAGATCCAGGCCATTGTTTTAGTGCATGCTCGTGCTTAATTTTTACTGGCTTGCTTATGGAAATTTTTCAACGAATGTGCAACTTTTCAGCACAAAGCCGCCCATATTAAACTCATTTACTTTCCTCCCCCTTCGGCTATACAGCGTAAAGGGTCAAACTGTGTTAGTGTGGTGATGGTGGTGGTGGTTTGGGCTGGGGGTGTGACAGCTGTATGAGGGAGGTAGCTTCTAGTAGTCGGGGTGGGAGAGGAATACAGCATCATTTTTCACCTCATGTACTGCATATGTATTTGTGTGTGTGTGTGTGTGTGTGTGTGTGTGTGTGTGTACTGTGTGAATGTGTGTGAGGCTGACTGCTGATATGTTTGTGTTTATTGACTCAAAGAGACGGGCCGTGGCTGCGTACACAGTGTTGTACGGGTGGCAGGGGTCCAGGCTCGGGGGAAACGTGTGTGTTTAAAGTACACACAGGCCTAATTATGCTGATTTAAGCATTCTTGCGGTCCTCCCTCTGGCTTGTGGTGAGTTAACTGGCACAGGGGCGTCCAGCAGAGAGAGAGAGAGAGAGAGAGAGAGACGGAGAGGGAGCAAGGGTAAATATTGAGAAGAGAAGACGGAGATAGAAAAGGTTCAATAAAGACATTAATAAAACGAAGATAGCGAGACAGATGGAAAGCGAAAAGGTGGTAGTCAGCTGCAGCATTAGTGAGGGTGACTACGCAGAAAAAAAAAAAAAAAATGTTGTCCCAGACACTGGTGAAACAGAGGAAAAACATACACTGCCGTCAAACTTCCCGGCAGGTTTTTTCCCTCCTCACTTTGGGTTTAAGAGCGCGCCCGCTCTTCGTATTTATTTTTATATTCAGATGTTATGGATTGCTCCGGGAAAAGGCCGTCCCTTTTCCCAGCAAGAGGAATTAATACTGTTTGAATGTTCTCTCTGGGGTCTAAAAGGAGGAATTTTGCAATGGAGTTTGGGAGGTTTATGAGTGAAAACCTGACCACTGCTAAATAAACAAACTAGGGATGATTAAAAACTGACCCCTGTTTGTTGACTCTCTGCTTTCTGGCCTGTGTGTGTTGTGCACCTGTCTCCTGTCTTTTTATGCGCATGCATGTACCGTGCAGTCAACAGTTGTATGTGTGCAGAAAGTGCGGATAAAAAAACATGAAAGAGCAAAAATGATTTAAACTAAAAAAGAGACAGCCATACAGGTGAGTGTAAGGAAGGTGAATGCAACTCTGCAATACTGTTTGTTGCAGCAGAGGTTGGACGGGTTTGAATATTTATGCACATGCAAATACTATCTGGCTCACAATACACAGGCTTTAGCGCGCGTGTGTGTGTGTGTGTGTGTGTGTGTGTTTGTGTGTGTGTGTGTGTGTGTGTGTGGCGAGGGATTCCCGCACCTCTGTATTATGACTTTGATGCCGAAACAATATCCAAAACATTGCATTAAAAGCCTGCACAGGTTCTCTCTCTCTCTCTGCGACGGAGCAGAGCAGGGATTGATGACGTTGGCTTGTGTGTATTCAAGCCGCCTTTCACTCAGGTGATAAAATCCTGCCGGAGAGGCAGGCAGGGCTGCTCAGTGTCGCTGGGTTCATTCGCTGCACTGTAAGAGACAGGATCAACCAACACCAAAGCTCACATGTGCTCTCATCTGAGAAAAAAAAAAAAATGCTCTCACTTCCCTAACCCTTACACTTACACTTTCTGTCTCTTTCTCAAAGCCTCCCCTCTTTCTTTTGCTTTGCCTTATCTCCCTGTTTTCTCTATCATCCCTCAGCCCCCCCACCCCCACCCCCCATACGCTCTCTCTCATTACATCTTTTACTTCAACCGTCTCCTCCTCCATTTTACCTCATTCTTTCCAGCCCCCTCTGCTACTCCTCTCTTTCGTTCCCTCAGGAAGAGCCACAGTCTTATCTGGGATATGTAGGATTTGGTGAGCTTAAAAGCCACTTTACTAACTCCCTGCCTGTGTCTCCTGAGAACAGCGCAGGCTATCTTAAACAGTTTCACCATTCGCCAGGCTTTGTCCATTGGAATGCTGCTCATCAGGCAACTTTTTACTTCCTATCGCCTCTTAATGCTAATCCTTTACCTGACTCTCCATCTTCTGGACCCTCCCTCCCTCTCTCCTCTCCCTTCTCTCTGGCTCTCTCTCTCTGCTTCTTTTCTGTTCTTCCACTGACTAAAATGCTTGATATACACATATTGGGTTTCTTTGGTGATGTGAAGGAATGCTAATGTATCATAACCATATTATAGTGCTTAGAGGAGGCAAACGGTGCCAAGTGCTATCTGGAGAATCAAATCTCTGCACAAGAGCCTTCAGATTGAAAAACAGTGTTCCCATTTTGATTTTTCCTCTCTGAAAATATATAAAGCTGAAAGCCCCCCTAAAATTTGCTGAAACAATGGCGTTGTTGTATTCAATAATGCAATTTCTCCAGGAATTGGAAAGCTAGCCTAAATAAAGATGAGGCCAAATCCTATTTTGCATCTGATTTTTTTTGGGCAGCCAAAGAGCTTGAATATTTCCCACAGCATTTCCCTATATGTAGCTCTCTGAAACAGCATTCAGAAGATACTGTGCTGTCGTCTTTGTGGTTGTCACAGTTTAAAGGTAGAAAAAAAAAGTATTTATTTAAAGCGCATTCAAACACTGTACTGAAGTTTGGGAAATAAATATTTATGTCAATGCTTCAAGAGTGTAATCAAATAATAAGTGTAAATCCAGTAGCAATCCGAAGAGGACATGATCAGACCCAGAGCAGGCCTCTCCGGCGAGTGGTCGGCAAACTGGAGTGAAGGATTTGCTGGTTTTATTATTGGAGCCTGTGTGTGTTGTTGATGGAGCGGCCCCATGCACGTTGACTCACAGACTCACAGACAAACAGCGGTGATGGCTACACTGAGCAGGGGTGTCAGGCTTGGCTGATGACTCCAACTCCCTAAACAGCACTGCAAAGGCAAACCCTTCTTTGTGTGTGCATGCGTGCGCGCGTAGTCGTTTGTGTTTGTGCATTTGTGTGGATGTGTGGATCTGCGCGTGTGCAGGCCATTCTGCATTGGTGTGTCTACACTATTTGTATGAGTGTGTGTGTGTGTGTGTGTGTGTGTGTGTGTGTGTGTGTGTGTGTGTGTGTGTGTGTCTGTTTCAGTCCTGACAGCCAAGAAGCCTCAGCAGCATCTGACGTGGCAGCTCTTGCTGCTTTCAGTCCAGCTCTTTCCTTCTGGCTCACTTTTCTGTGATACTATCTTTTCATACAATCACATGTTTATAAATGGAGACTGACTGGTATTTCATACCGGACCAGTTTCGCTGAGAGTTGATAAACACTGCACTATTTGCTGCAAAATAACTTGGCAAACATTTATTGCAGTTAAAAAAATGTTGGGTTTTTTTTGCTTTGTTTTTTTTGTTTTGTTTTTTTTTCAATGACACAACAGTGAATGTGAGCAGGATACTGACTAAAGGAGAAAAAGTGAAAAAAAAAAAAAAAAAAAATCTGGCAGGATTCAATCCGAGGCCAGCAAAGGAACATTTACACGTATACAGTATTTGACTTACATGCTATTCCATCTCTCAGCACAATTGTGAGGGATTTCAAGGTAACTAAGGGCCAATAGAAAATACTACCTATAAATATACCAGATGCAAGCTATTATGTAGTTATCACTCATTGCCATATAGTGTAGTATTAGGAGCATACACTGTTCTTTTGTTTGAATCATTTTGAAAAAATCATTTTATAATTCCTGTTGTGTGTAAACTACTTTTCACATACACATTTTCACATTTTATGTTTATATTTTAAATGAAATACATTTGTAAAATTGGTATAAATCCATCACAAATCTAATTTGAAGCACTTTTATTTGGCTCTATCCTCTTTTTTTTCTCCCTCCCTGCCCTGTTTGTGAGGTGCCTTTTTATCGAGGTGGGTTTCCTCCATTTTATGTCCCCTCGGAGGACATGTACTTATGGCTGTCTGCCTGTGGTGCTGTGGTGCTGTGGTGCTCCTGAGGTCGGTGCGAGGTGGTAGTTTAGGCTGGGGAAGTCAGTGAGTGTGGTCACAGAGGAGATAACTGCACACACACTCTCCCAGAGGCGCCCGTCTGCATCGTGTGTCTGTCTGTCCTGCCCTGGCTTTCTTAAAGGATTCTTCTTTAAAAAAGGAAAGCACTGGTTTGAGAGGATAAAAGTTTCAAAAATGATTTAGTCGTTGGGTGTGTGCGTGCACGTGTCTTTGTGTGTTTCTGCGTGTGTGTGTGTGTGTGTGTGTGTGTGTGTGTGTGAGAGAGTGTGTGTGGTTGTGAGGGCTCTTTGTTTCTCGCCTTGCATGTGTTTGTGTGTGTCCTCTGTTTCTTCCGGCCTGGCATGGCGTTTGCCCTACAGGGAATGCCACTCAAAATGGGCAGAGCGACCTTTAACCCTCACACTGCCAGCTCAGACTCGCTCATAATTTGCTGCCGTATCAAGAGCCCGTCTCCCTTTAACCCAAACCTTGTCAAGCATTGCAGAGATTAAGACCCGGCTCTCAGGAAGCCATTTGGAACAGACACCTTTTAACCCTAATGGGATCAGAGTCACATAGGAAGCCACCCACTCTTAACCCCTAACACTACCAACTCAACACAGACAAGGCAGAGTGCACAGGCAAAGGCCCAGCTCATATCATGCCACAGGGAGCGGGCACCGTTTAACCCTCGCAGCGCCAACCCAGCACAGGCAAAACTCCAGCTCACATGATAAGCAGAATTAAATCTGCAAGCTTCAGTGTTCCTCATAGGGAGCTCACTGATGCAGAAATAGGATAGTAATGTAACAGGGTTGGTTTCCCATCTGAGAAGTAGCACGCCACAAACATTTGTAATGTTCCAAATGTAAATGACTAATTGTGATCACCAGGCTAAGAGTTTTGTCCTTTTTCCTTTTTGAGAACTCTCTTTTGATTTGGTTTTTGTTTTTGTTTTGTTTTTTTCTTTTTTATGTAGGAAGTCACAGACAGCAACTCGACACACATTCATTCAATATTTTAATCGGAAAAATATAGTGATTGAATGACTTCTACAGAGATTTTAAGTTATTCAGAAAATAAAGAAAAAGTATTTCCTATATAAAACCGCCTTTTTCACCCCATTAATCTCAGTCTATACTGCTGTTAAGTCCCCGCAAAATGTCAACTTTTAAGGAACAAAGAAAAGTCAATAGGTTTTTTTATAGGGTTTCATAAAGCAAGGTTTCACCCCCTGATCATGAATCTGATGTTTCCTGCGCCATTAATTTGGGATAATATGCATTCTACTGGACCTCTCTAAATAAAATGGGTTGGCGTTAAAGCACGTAAACATGACCTAACACATACTTCTAATATTTTGTTCTTGTGTGAAACGATAGTGTTTGTACACTCCATTAACGCCCTGCTCAGCAATCAAGGAAGCAATCAATCACACAAAAGAAGGTAATAAATTTACAGGAGAAATGTGGCAGTTGAGCTCTCACAAATTATTCATATAATCCTAAACGCTGACAGATGATATAATTGTTGTACAAACTGCGGCAGATGAATTATAATTTATAAAGGAGAATCTTTCCCTTTAAGGGAAGTATACCAGGGCATGGGTTGTGGCATGAGTGAATGTGTGTATGAGTGAGCGAGAGACAGTGAAAGAGAACGAAAAAAAGAGGGAGAGAGGGTAAAGGGAGTTTCTGCACTTGCCTGTCTGGCACCGGCCGAGGAATGAGTGTACAAGTTTGAGTCTGGGTGAGTCAAGCTGTGTGTGAGAGAGAGAGAGGCAGCGGGAAAAGGAAGAGAGAGGGAGCTACACAGTAAAAGGAGTGAGGGGGAGCGGAGTGGGAGATGCTAGAAGATGGATAGCAATTGAGATAGAAAGAGCACATGCAGTTGGTAGACGTGAAGGGGTGAAGCAGCAAAAAGCGGAGGGAGGGATGGTTGAAGTGCAACAACAATACGGAGGACGGGAAAGAGAAAAAGTGTTAGAGAGAGAGAGCGAGAGAAGGACTGCAGAGTAAGAGGTGAAAGAAATAAATGAAGGAATGGAGGAGTAGGTGATGGTGGGGGGCACAGAATGAATGTGTGAGTTGGGCTTGTGGTGAAGCATTTGCATAAAGGGTGAGGGCACTCTGCCCGGCTTTGGGGAGAGGTTGGCATCTCGCCTTGCCGACTGGCAGAACGAGGGCCGAGGAGAAATAAAAGAATGAGGGGGAGCGAAAGAGTGAGAGAGAAAGTCTCTCAATAGTGCATCTCTTGTGTGAGGAGAAGCAGGCCTTGGCTGCTGCTGGAGCAGGGCATGGAGGGGAGGGGATATCGGGTTTCATTATCTGCTTGATTCCTGCTGTATTTGCTAACCATGAGGTTCAAAGCCCTCGCTGCAGCTGTAGGCAGGGCATCGTAGCCAGTGTGCGCCGCTGGCATGTGCCGACTGGAACACTGTAAGGTGTGTGCAGCATGCGCGTCGGTTAGGAGTGAGACAGAAAGTGTGAGACAGACGCTCTTCCTTCTATGTATAGTTAAAGCAGAGAGCTGCTGCACTCTGCCATCACCAAGCACACACAC
Source organism: Seriola aureovittata (assembly GCF_021018895.1). Lineage (NCBI taxonomy): Eukaryota > Metazoa > Chordata > Actinopteri > Carangiformes > Carangidae > Seriola > Seriola aureovittata. The sequence continues at coordinate 15,102,272 of NC_079366.1, forward strand.
ACTCCTCTAGCACCCCTCACGTACACACACACACACACACACACTCCATGTATCACACTGCCTACTTGACCTTATCAGGACTGGCCTCCCTGGTCGAGGGGAAATTCTGTACTCTCAGTTTTACTGCAACGTCCTGTCGGAAAATGCCAGTAACAGTACGTGTGCGTGTGTGTGTGTGTGTGTGTGTGCGTGTGTGCTTGCCACGGTGACGCCACAGGAACCGTTGTAATGTAAACACACATATGCAGTACTCTATATGTATTCACTTAGCATATGCGAACATGAAATCCTATACCGCCCCATCTAGCTGAGGCCACATGTTGAAATGGTTTTATTAAATCTTTGTTTGTAACATGCAGCGCCAGAAACTCCTAATTTAGTTTGAAACCTATAATTTTGCCCTGTTTTATTTATACTGTGATAACATCATCCCTAAGAGAAACAGTCTTTGTAATTGACAGCACTGTTATCAAGATTAACAGTCAGTTTTGCGTTATGAAGAATGAATGTTTGCTCTTTATGCAGTTCCCACAATGCATTTTGGTGTATTAGTGTATAAGTTTTGATTTCTGCCCACCAAATCTAAGCCAAAAACCCCCAAATGTGTTTAACCAATGATCATCACAAAATATCTTCTCAGTAGTCCAAATTGAATTTGGTTCTCCACATATTTTCAGAATAGAGATTAGGAATATAACTCACTTGTGAGGTTACAGTTATGTTTATAATTAACTGTATAAGGTGAAATTTATGCAGATGGGCTTGAGTCATAGAAAAACCACACAAGCCTCAAGAAAATCCTGGCTGAATAAATTTTGGATACTTAAAAAAAAATCATGACGAGCGCTTGATCTTATCTTTGATGTGCTTACATTTGAGGCTGAAGCAGTCTGCCCAGACAAATCCATTGCACAAATGTGAAAGCATATTTGAGTATAATATTACCCAGGTCTGCAGTCATGTCAGAAGCACCGGCTTGCTATCAGCCCTCGTGTCTCTGGAGCTGTTTAAAGCCCGCTCGCTCTGTCTTTCCCTCTCAGCCTCATGCCACAAATGGCTTCCAGACTTTCACACATAGTAATGCTTCAGTGTGTAAACAGGTGTAATTACAAACGATGCGCAGGCACACTTTTAACATCAATCTGTGCCGATGGGAGAAAGAGAACAGAAAGAGGGGAAAAGTTTTTTTCCTCTTCCAGGGAGTAGAATGGATGAAAAGATTTTGAGCTGGATGGAAATGGAAGGACTGGCAGTGATGAGAAGTTAAGGAGGAAATTTTAAAGAAGAATAATGTGGGTCTGTGTGTGAATGCATGTGTGTGGGCTTGAACAAGTGGATTGATGAAGTGATTGAAAGAGGAAGAAAAAAAGCACACTTATTTTTTTTTTTTCTATTTCTTGAGCGTTCCCAAGGAAATAGTAGTTTATGTCAACTTGTCCGTAATTATTTAATATCCCTGAGGCCTGTGAGGTTACTAACCCATCACCTCTTAATTGCAGGGTGTTACTCACCACCAGTCAGGCCTGCTCTCTGCGCACCTTACCTTTCTGTTTATCCTGTGCTTAGAATGGAAAGAAAACATGGAAACTTTGCTCAACTCGTAGAAACTTCTTTCTCCTCCACTTCCCCTTTCTTTTGTAACAGAGTGGACAGAAATGGCATTATGCCTGTGCTGCATAAAAATGGTCCAAGGTCCCTGTTTTATGTGAAGTTTAGAACAGTGTGGTAATATTTGAAAAATTTTCGATTTAGTGCAAAAAATCAAGAAGCTTTAAACCAAATTATTTCAGACCATCTCAGGTGGTCAGAGCGCACACACACGCACACACACGCACACACACGCACACACACACACAACACACACACACACACAAAGGGAAAATTGTTCAGATCTCTCACAGTCTTTCCCTTACATCACCACAGTACTTGTCAATATGTGATTTTACACAGCAGATGTCAAAGTTGAATTCCAGTCGTGACACGTCCTGACATGCAACAACATTCATCCGTTTTCTCTCTGTGTCTGTCTGTGTGTGCGTCCTACCCTTAGCTTACAGGATCAGACTTAATAAAAAAAACTTGTAAGTCAGAGAAATATATTTTTTTCAGACAGATCTGGCCTTGAGTTACACGCTTTTAGAAGTTTTTAAAATCAAAATAATGTCTCGCTTTGTCTTTTTGATCCGATTTTAGGAATAAATGTTTCTAAAATAAAATGTTTAAAGATCAAAAGGCTAATATGTTCATAGGTTTCCTATTCTTCCAACAAATATATGGCAAAATTAAATTATTATTATTATTATTATTATTATTATTATCATCAATAGAAAAATATTAGCTATATATGTAGAAAATATATATAATTTATGAACATGCATTGTAAAACAATTTTAAATAAGTATTACTAAAATGTTTTGAATTTTCAAATGAAACTTAAAAAATGAAAAGTTTGCATGTTCATGCAAGTTTGAGAGTTTGCAAATTTATACACGTGTCATAATTTTAATTAAACACTGAAATTTGTTGAAAAATGCATTTCATATAAATAGATTTTCAGGATTTCACTGGTGATTAATTTACTTATTTATAGGTTTTAAAAGCTATAAAAAAATCTGTTTGCAAGAGTTTACAATTTTAAAACCAGCCAGTCACATCTTTTTAGGTTTCTTTATTATTTAGGTTATATTGGTGGTAAATATACAATAACATAATATACTATAATATTAACAGGAAATGACCAAAGTGCATTTTTCAATATAATTTAAAGGTGACCTGTTTTTAAGGCTGACTGAGCTTTGTGGTGGGGCTGGATTTCATGTGGTTTTTTGTTGTTTTTTTTTTTTTCCTTCTATTCTATTGCTTTTTAAATACCATTTGGTCCTTTGTTAGAGTCAAAATTTAACAGTAAAAAGAAGCAAATAAAACAATTTACATTCATGTTTTCAATATAATGCCTTCTTGCCTGCAGCCCAGTGAGACAAATGTAATGCCTGTTGACTCACAACCAAGGCTTCCACATCATGCAGGATGTGGCATCAAATAAACGTATGACCTGATCTTTCCTCCCGCGTGTCCTCTGCAGATGTCAGCCCTTTGGCATTTATTGGAATACAGAAGATTAACACCGCAAATTCATTTCAGGTAATTGCTAATTATAGCTACTGACAACACTGTAGGAAACAGGCCCAAGGTACAGTTGTTAAAATTAATTGCGTGCTAATATAACCCAGGAACAGGAGCTGTTAGTCCTTTTTGAAATTTACACAAAAGTGTTAATGGTCCATTTAAAAATGTTCTTGCGGTACATAGGCCTAACATTAACTTCAGGAGGGTATCTGCACAAACGCTTTTGTGCAAATGTGATGGGTTTTGCTTACTCTGGTGAATGTTTGTCCTCGCTGAGGCCGTACCTCATACAGCTTTCATTTATCAGATCTATGTCTTCACCTCCTCCTCTTTTTTTAAATTTAATTTCGACTTTTAGGGTTAATGTTGACCCTTCTTGTTTAACGTAGGCCGCTCCGTACAGACAGGCACAGAGGAGCGTCAGAGAAGCGATGCGAGAAAGGGGCCATTAAATTTCAACATATCTGGTATTGACAGCAGTTTTACTTTCAAGAGTAAGACACGTAGTTTATTTTAACGAACGACAAATACGTAGAGTTACTCACAGACACACGGGCGGAGGTTGTGAACACAGTCCGTCAACGTGAAGAGACAGAGAAAGGCGGCCAGTGTTAGCCAAAGGTAACGCTACAGCCTTGCTGAGGAAATGATAATTTGCCAGTGCACGCGGTGACTGAGGTAGGTGTCTTTTTTTTTCTAGGTGATTAGTGACTAGGATATTAATTTTATATCGTTTTTGAAGTGCAGACACGCACGTATCAGGCCGTCTTCATCTGAATGACGGGCCACACAGAGGGGTTTTGGTGTGTTCCTCTATTACACGGATAACTCCTTTAGCCAGACCTTAATATAAGTTATTTATTGCTGTTTTAAATAGTAGATGAATAATCAGAATAACTCATTTTCAACGACAGGATGTGCCCTGTTCTTCAAACAGGCATTTGGCGCAGCTTTTAGGCTTAAATTTACAGCGCTCTAGCCTCTACGTCATGTTTTAGCAACAGGACTTTTAGGATATTCACTCAGTCAGACTTGCATTCATGACTAAATGGTGTAATGGGTGAATTTGCACTAAACCCTGTTTTTTTTCTCTGTTTTGTTGTTTAATACCACCAAAGTCTTGAATATAGCAGTTTCAGTTTTTCATGGGTTTCCTTTGTCTTGTATTTTTGGCAGTTGCTGCTGCTCTAAGCTTGGCCTTGTTAATAAAACCTGAGGTGGTTTTCATTTCTCTCCTGCTCTCAGTCGTACCCTGTCAGGGCAGGAGGGGAGATTGTCTTGCCCAGCCTGGCGAACAAAGGTCGTCGTTTTCTGAAAGACAGAGCATGGCACGCAGAGATAAGATGAGCTCTCGCTCAAATTATTGCAGAGCAGATACCTACAGAGTCCAGTGGCAGAGGCCCGAAAAAACTGCCCCCCTTCGTTCTGCCCCAAAGAACTCTGGGCAAACAGGAGAAACCTCCTCTAATGAGCTGAAGGGAATGTGGGTTTGAAAATGTCAAAAAAAGGACATTAAATAGTAGGGTGCCACTCAGACTCATTTCTTGTCCAAAATCATAAAAGATCTTGCCTTAACTGCAAATTGTGCACAGACCTCAATGCCTGTGTAATGCTGCTGTGCATAATTTTGCATTTGGTCCAGTTCATGATCATAATAGGCCTGGCAGCGAATTTAATTAAGTGAGTTTAAAGAGATTTTTTTTTTTGAAGGATTATGTTTCATACAAATAGTATTTGTTTAATAATACGGATTAATTTGTAGTCTGATAATAATTTCCGTCAGTTTTTCATCCTCTTTTTGTTATGTAAAGATTTATATTACTGCACATTTTTTGGAATACAAAAGGTAATATGTTGTTAGTTTGAATGGACAAAGGAGAGGTTTGGATTTCCCTTACAGTGCTCTTGGTTATTATCATTTTGCCTGTAAGTAATAGCATGATGATATTACAGGAAGTGACAGTAATACTTGTCATATGTCACTCTTTTTCTTTGTTTGTGGCCCATTCATAAAAAAAAGTCAAGCTTTTCAAATAAGTAACACAAACTCCTCCATTGTTATTCTTCAAAAACAAACACACACGTCTTTAATTTTATCTTCTCATGCATCTTCACTCATTCCCAAATTTTTCTCGTGTTCAGTGTGGCTCTGTGAGGCGGGCGTATGTTAGCATGAACAATCGGCACACGGCCCGGCTCGGCCTGGTCCAGATGGGGTCTGCACCCCCCCCCCCCCAGCAGTAGCAGTGACGAGCCAGTCAGCCAGCCAGGCAGCCAGCTAGCCAGCTAGCTACCCACCCGGGTAGCCAACCAGTCATTCACCCAGCCAGTCATGTAGCCTTTCAGCCAACCTAACAGCCAGCTTGCCAGCCAGTCAGTGGACCAGCCAGTCATCCAGGCTGCGGCTCCTCTGTCAGACACTGACAGAGGGAGCAGGCCAGGCTAAATCTGATGGTCCTGGGAGCCAACCAGAGGACTCTGGCCTTTGTAGGGCGTTCACACAGACAGCCTGTCCCGTTGCACAGCAGGGGGCTTCATCCCACAATCAAATGGCCGGGCCCTCAACTTTGCCACATGACAAGTTAGCTTTTTGTGGCTGCCCACTGCTGAGATTCCAGTTTTGACGATGTCTCTATAATTCCTGTGAGCCTCATGGACTAATTCATGTAAATTGGAAAGTGAAAATGAGCAAATGTGGTCTTGTTTTTGTAATTTGGAAGAGTGATATTTAAATACACTTCTAATGAGTAGAGCCGTCCATACGTATTTCATATCAAGCCCATTATTGCGATATTATTTTTCTGACAAATACATCAAATTATATTGAATTGATCCTTGGTGAGAGCCTTTGTCTCTCAAATATTTCTCCCATGGTGCACTGGGCACAGCTTGTCCCTCTGAGGTCATGAGGGTCAGCCAATGAGGACGAGACAACGTTCTTGCCAGGGCAGCTATACAGCCCTGTGCTCCCTCACTTTCTGTTGCTGTTCAATTCCAATTACATGTCATTGTGTCCTTTATAATGCAACGAGATGAAAATATGGGCAATTTCCTGGATGCAGTTGGAAACTATAATTCTTTTCACTTTTACAAAGACCAGAGTGTCTAAATCTGAAAGCATTAGACTAAGATATGTGAATTACAGGGAAGCGGAATAACTCGTTTTAGACAGTTTTGATATCCGCTTGCCTTAGTAAACAGCTTAACATGTATAGGCTACTTACATGAAGCTGTCCACCGCAGCATTTTCAACCGTCATTGTCCACTGAATCCTGTCTCTCACACGCAAATGGGATTGTTGTCTAATTCTGTAACAGAAACTTTTAATGTGTTTATGTGTCTGTGTTGTTGGGGCTATTAAAGTGGAGTAAAAAAAAAAAAAAAAATAGAGAAGGAAAGAAGGGACCAGTTTGGATGTGAGAGTGCATTTTGAAACAGGAGAGCATGTTTTTGGATGGTATTTTTTGTTGAGGGGGGTAACGGGCATTTTCTTCCCCCTCCTCTCTTTGTTTGTGTGGTAAATCCAGGAGCAGCTGCTGGTCTCAGGGTCTAGTGGGATTTTGGGCCTGTGTTTTCTCATGCCATCCCATGCCAAGGTGGTGTAACGCGAGCAGAGAGAGAGAGAGGGAGAGAAGAGGGGTGTTTCTGGTGGGGGGGGGTTGGGGGGGTGCAGTTGGAGAGCGAGCTGGTTTGTTGGGAGAGCTGTGACCACGCTGGTGACGAAGGCGATGAAGTGGGGGAGGGGTTGTGCGGGGTGGGTGGGGGGGGGTTTAGAAGGCGGGTGCTGTCTGGATTGGATGCATGTAAAATTAATATCCTCTGGACTTTGCCTTTGCACTAGATTGGAACTTGTCTATTTGGCTAATGACGTGCCTTCTGCCTGCACCACACACAATCCCCTTCTCTCCCCCTCCCTCCCCTCTCTCTCTCTCTCTCTCTCTCTCTCTCTCTCTCTCTCGCTCTCTCTCTCTCTCTCCACACTACCAGCCACCAACTATCCACCCCCCCACCTCTTTGCTTCTCCCTCTGCCATCTCTCTCTCTTCCCTCCCTTTCAGCGCTGGGAGCGTGCGTATTGGCTGGGCTGTTTGAGACTCGGTGCCAAATAGGTGGGCCCTCTGCGTGTTGGCACAGACTCAGTCAATGGTTAGAGAAGGAAAGTGGAGAGGAAGAGAGAAAGAGAGAGACAGAGTTGGAGAGAAAGAGGGGGAAAAAAGAAGCTGCACTCGGGTTTGCCAGCGGTCGTGCACACTCTTCCAACATTGATTCGGTCCTCTTGTTTTTGTTTTTTTTTTTTCCTTATTCTTCTCCTCTGTCCGCACCCCCCTTGTCCAGCTCTCTCTCTCCCTCTCCGTGAGTCTTATGCAGATCCTACAGAATTGAACCAATAGCACGCGCCGCTTTGCCAAGCATTTTTTTTTTGTTTTTTTTTTTCATCAAGATATTTTTTTCTGCATTTTTTTGCAAACAAACAAAGAGACTTGTTTAAGAGGCTTGTTTAAGTGACAATTTTATCCTTTTTACTGCGATACCTGTTTTATTTTGTTCGTCCACGGCCAGCTCATTTTTATCCTTTTAGACAGAGAGATTGCTGAACTTCTACACTCTCCTTCTGTTGTGCTCTTGAACAGCACCTCTCCTGCAGCTCCTGCTACAGTACCTCCTGTGTTCCTGTGCTGGTATTACACTGCGCCCCCTTGGCCTGCCTCCTCTTTCTCAGCTTTTTTCCCCCCTGCTGCTTTTGTTGGACAGTTTCTCAGCTTCTCTTTTTGCTTAATTTTTTTCCTCAGTCTTTTATTTTCTAATATACGCAGCATTACTTCAGCACCTTTTGACTCAACAATCCAGTTTCTAAACTGGTGGTGCGTTTTAATATTCTTTACAATCGGCGGGTGAATTTATGATGAGAAAGCAAAATGGTAACTACCATGTTATTCTTGTTTTATTCACATGTGTTTTGTGATAACTACTGTTATAAAGTAATTTTGAGTGCAAATTCAGTAATGTTATTTATGGACAAATTATTTTATCTTATATCTTTTTTAAATTTAACTTCTTGCTTTAATTTTAATAATTAGAATTTCCTATGTGAGTTTTCAAATTATTTCAGTGTTGTATGCATTATGTATTATAGTTTATGTAGTCATTCTTCATTATGTTTTAAAAATTATACAAGTTATTACTTTTTTCCAGATGTTGATATAAGATGTTTTTTAGAATGAATAATTTTTTGTAGAATTAGTACTGTTTTCATTGCAGTTTTGCAATTGGTAGACAAAAGTCTGGCGATATATTTTATTCATAACTAACATATTTTTTAATATTTATTTATTTAGGCAGGCACAAAAAATGTTACACTAATATTATAGAAAACCATCACAGTACATACTTAATTTTTTCTCATCTCATATCTTAGTCTTTCAGTATTGTGTTGTTCAGTGTTTTGTAAAATGTGTCCTTCAATGTGATGTGTCTGTGTTAGGTGTTAGGTGGAGAGTGTCAAGCATCGTTCCCTCTCTGTCTCTCTCTCTCTCTCTCTCTCTCTCTCTCTCTCTCTCTCTCTCTCTCTCTCTCGCTCTGTCTCTCTCTCTCTCTCTCTCGGCGCCTCTCGCTCATTCTCTCCCTCCGCTCACACAGAGCAGGCGCCGCTCCTCCATGCTGCGCGCCGGTGCTAACTGCCTCTCTTCTCTCTTCCCTTCCTCACCCCCACTCCCTCTCTCCCCATCCTTCTCTCCCCCATTCTCCCCCTCTCTCTCCACTGCCTCCTCCTGCTTCCCTCCCTCCTCCCTCTCCTCCACGCTCCCCCCATCCTCCTCCCTCATCCAGGATGAATTCCACCCCTTCATCGAGGCCCTGCTGCCCCATGTCCGCGCCTTTGCCTACACCTGGTTCAACCTGCAGGCCCGTAAGCGCAAGTACTTCAAGAAGCACGAGAAGCGCATGTCCAAGGAGGAAGAGCGCGCAGTGAAGGATGAGCTGCTGGGGGAGAAGCCAGAGATCAAGCAGAAGTGGGCCTCGCGCCTGCTGGCCAAGCTCCGTAAGGACATCCGGCCTGAGTTCCGTGAGGACTTTGTGCTCACCATCACGGGGAAAAAGCCCCCCTGCTGCGTGCTGTCCAACCCCGACCAGAAGGGCAAGATCCGTCGCATCGACTGCCTGCGCCAGGCCGACAAGGTGTGGCGGCTGGACCTGGTGATGGTCATCCTGTTCAAGGGCAGCCCCCTGGAGAGCACGGACGGGGAACGGCTGGTCAAGTCACCACAGTGCACCAACCCTGGCTTGTGCGTCCAGCCGCACCACATCGGAGTGTCCGTCAAGGAGCTGGACCTCTACCTGGCCTACTTCGTCCACACGCCAGGTATGTGGCCAACTGGATACTAGACAGTAATAGGGAGGGATGCCAACACACAAACACTCCATAAATGTGCACATAGATGTACACACACATTTGCATAATTACACACAGAAGCTTGTGTGGCACATAATTAAATAGAGAAAGAATGTCAGAAATAAAAATACATGAAGACAAACGTGTAGTGAAGTGTATTAAGTTTCAGATTCACATTAAAATTGTGTTTCACATTAATGAGAGAATAAATTACAAATAAACTATCTGATAATAAATGAAAATTGCGAATTCAGAAAAGTGTTTATTTTACAGAATTATAAAATACAACAAACGTGTATCCCTGAGAAACAAAATGAAAATACCCTCTTGCTCTTGTTGTTTTAACAAACAGCAAATAGTTTTTCTTTTTGTCTTTTTTTGTTTTTTCATTATTTTCATTGGTGTTTGTTTACATAACAACATAGTAACAGCAGTAATAAAAAGAATATGTGAGTCTGTCAAGGGCATTCGCCCAGCGTGCACTGGCAAGTACATGTTCATTTTTTTGAGTGAGGCATTCGTGGCTTCATACGAGCATGTATTTTGTGTTTTTTATAGGAAGGAATTTGCTTGTGTGTGTGTGTGTGTGTGTGTGTGTGTGTGTGTGTGAATGTTTTTATGAGATGATCACCACTTTCAAATTGTGTGTTTTTGTGCAATGAGCGAGAGTCACTGTTTATAAGATCGTACTCAGTCTGTTGAAGTGTATGTGCCACGATAAGGCCATTGTAGCCAGGGATCGTCATTTGGCCACAGCCCAGATTGGTGTGTGTGTGTGTGTGTGTGTGTGTGTGTGTGTGTGTGTGTGTGTGTCTGTGTGTCTGTGTGTCTGTGTGTCTGTGTGTCTGTGTGTGTGTCTGTGTGTGTGTGTGAGTGAGTGAGAAAGAGAGAAGCAGCAGAGCCGCGAGTCTCCTGCACTCAGGCCGCAGGCTGCTGCCGCCTTCACCGTCTGCCTGAACGCTAGCACCACGTTGGACCTGGCTGCCAAACACACACTCACACACAGAAATGCCAGTGCTCACAGACAGCCAGTACTATTGCAGCCACCTTCACACCCATACACACATATACAAACACAGCTAAAAAAAGATACATTCGGTAAAAGGAAAAAAAACAAAACAAAAAACAACTCTGTCATCTTTGTAGCACACTTTCACACGTAGAGCCAAACACGGTTTTAGTCACGATTGCGTACGCACACCCACACAGCACACACACACGGCCAAGGACTATCATAGATACAGTTTGATACAGCCAAACATTGTTGTATCTCAGCCACCATCATGGATACACACACTCACACACGGCCAAACATCGCTGTAGCCTCCAGTGCGCATACTCTACACACACCGCCAAAACACTGGCTGTGTTGTAGTTTTTTCCCCACATTGCAAAAAAACACTATCACAGCAACCACACACACACACACACACACACACACACACATACACGAAAGACATTCACAGCCAAATCCTCCAAATACACACTACTTCACCATTTGCTGGCTACATATACAAACACATGCTCATGACCTAATATTATCTCAGCTGGAATTTTCTGGAAATTTCAAACAGTGACTCAACCAGCTTCACACACACATGCACATATATATACAGCATGCCCCAGTCACTGCCCAAATACACACACTCACTCTCTGCCCAGGCAGAACTCTTATGCTCTTATGGTAGCCGCTAACATCAGTGTAGCCAAATGCTATCACAGCCACCGCTCAGTCTCTCTCTCTCTCTCTCTCTCTCTCTCTCTCTCTCTCTCTCTCTCTCTCTCTCTCTCTCTGACACATACACACTCACAAAATCTCGGTCCAGGCCAAACACCTCACACGGCCTGAGCCAAACCCTGGCAGCAGCTCCAGCTTCACTCTGTTGGTCTGTCTGTGATAGTGATAAACCGTAGGTAGCGGGCAGTCCTGACGATCACTAAGGAAATCTGTCTCACGGTTTGAGTGATAATTTTTTTCTGATAAATTGTACTGCAAATATAATTGATTTTATTTTTTCACTGCCTTGTAATTTATTAAAACTGAGGCAGTGCTGCAAAAAAAGAAAAGTGTTTTTATAGTGGATGAGTGAGTTATGTTTTGTGTTTTAATAACATTTAGCATTTAGCACTGTTCATTATTTTTCTTGTAAATTATCCTCTTAGAATACACAAAATTATAATATTATGTACGTTTAAGCTTAGCTCAGGAAGAATTATGTTTGCAAATTAAATGTACTCTTAGAAAAACATTGCTTTGTCTTTGCATTTTTAGTTTTGGAAGAAATTATCGATAGTAGTGATAGTATTTGGTAGTTTAGTCTGTATAATTAAAGCAATTTGTACCTAAGTATTTTTAGAACCTACCAATTTTTCAAAACATACAGGCAAAATGATTCTTCTGTTATTCTGGATCCAGGAACAAAGCCCAGTCCACAGTAAATTTGTGGTATTATATTACATGTATATAAGTGATGTAAAGGTTTTGAAAATAAAAATAGTTAGTGGTGGTAGCTACAAGGCATTATGTTTGACAGGTGCTGTTATGCGATTGAGGGAGGACCGCATAGTAAAAATTGAAAAACTATTCTATTTTCGGTTTTTATATGGACTCTGAAACTACACACGTATAAAACTGTAAATGTGTCATGGCAAATTTTCCCCAGCTCCTCTGACAAACGTTAGCTGTCCAGTTTTCAGTTTGTAGCTGTGCACTCATCATTACAGTACTTTGGTTTACAGCAGTACAGTAAAACACATGGCTGCTTGGAGGGGCTGCCCAGTGTGCTGCCCATTCATAATGTGGACTTACTGTGTGCTCTCTCTTATCTTATCTGGCTAATACAGTGCGCCTCGGTACTTTTATCTGCCTCCAAAGAGCCCATGCTCAGTTTGAGTTCTTGTTGGAGAGACTCTTTGGGGTGTACAGACAGAGGGAGAGACAAAGGGCAAACCACTCTCTGCAAACCTGCCATGAGGTCGCCACTGTTACCACACTCGCCTCTCGTTCAGTTCGAGGTTGTAAAGCGTATTTGTTAGCAAACAGACATGAAGGCCTGAATTTATGTATTACAGTGATGTGCGGTTGCGTGTTTTTTTTTTTTTTTGTCTTTTTTTTTTTTTTTGCCTCAGTCACACAATGAATGACAAGATGTGCTCATTGTTTGTTTTTGTTTGGCTTGCGTTTTGTCAGTCTTTAGCATCTCTGTCTTCCTCGCTCCTCTTTGATCCCGTGCACACTTTTGTTTTGTCTCCTTAAACATCGCCCTCATTGTTGCTCTCACAGAGGTAAAGCCTCTGCTGATCTCTTTTGTTTATATTGTAGGAGACACAGAGAGAGAGAGAGGGAGAGAGAGAGCGCGTTGGAAAGGAGAGGAGGCTGCGATAGTGATTGTTCTGTTTGGCAGCGCCCGAGCCCCGTTGGTGTGGGAAGAAGAGAAAGACGTCTTGTGTTTTGTTTATGACAGAGTGGCAAAAGCTGCCACGGGGAATCTCTGGGCTTGCCGTCAGGCTTTCTCAGGCTGTTCTGCAGCCAGCCAGCCTTTGAGATCCTCTCTGTTACGGAGCATAACACACCGCAGCCGTAACAGAACAAACCATGCTGCCACAATACACAACCTTCTCCCCCTGTTTTTCGGGCACCTCAGATAAAGAGCAACAAACCAGACAGGGCAACGTGTCTTTGAACCTTGTAACTTAAATACTGGCAGAGAATAGAAGAGAGGGCAAGAGTGGTTGTGGAGCTAGCTACAACGAGTAGGGCATTATTTTTAGTGTTTTATGAAGTGTGAATGACTGGTATTATAATGAAGATAGTGATCTCTTGGCCCGGAAGTGCCAAAGGTCTGCCAGAGAACAACAAACTGGCAAAGTCCCTTTGATAACCCATGAATGGCCTGTGTTGGATAGGCTTTGTTCACGGTACTAGTTTAGATATGATTCTCACTTTTCACTTCTCACTTCTCACATCTGACTACTGCATGGGTAGGTAGCAGAAATCATTTAGCTGCTTCTCATAGGCTTCAGTGGGCTATTTGATTTACAATCTTTGTGCTGTTTTAGCTTAAACTCAGCACATTTCTGATTTATTCAAGGTTGGAAAAATAGAAGATTAAAAAAAAACACATTTGTCAGGTCCAAAGTTAGCTCAGTGCACTTAGTCATACTTTGGACCTCATTCTTAGTGCTTTTTATTTTTTCTTTTCGTTCTTTTGTACACTGTAAGTGTGATGATGAAAAGATGTTTCAAATGTGTTTCCAATCAAAAGTGCAGTACAGGAAATTTGCAGTCACTCCGAGGGAGGTGTGAAATGTGCTCGCCGTGCCATTTCTGCCATGACCGCTCCACACTCCACGCTCTGCGGTGCCAGATCCCGCCTCCCTCTCGCTATAGCAGTAGTCATGCCTTGGACGACGCTGTGAGAAAGCCCAGAGAAACCCTAGTGCTGCAGCCAGCCCCCCACTCCCGCGGCCAACTCACTGACCACAGGAAGGATTCACAAATAAAAACCCCACTTGTGTTCATCAGTGAGGAAAACTCCCCGAGTATCGTGGATTTATGGGGGGAAAAAAGAGCAGAAATGTGGGAGAAGGAGAGAGGGAAAGTAGGAATAGGAGAGGGAGAGTGCAAAAGAGAAAAAGAGAAGCATCCTGACAGTCATGGCTGACATGATGAATGGCTTGCGATGTGTTAAAAGTTGACAGGGTGCTCTGATGGATTCCACAGGTTCCCACTGCTCTGCAGCTCAGTATTTTATTTTTCTTCTTGTGAAAATAAGCTGTTGTTAATTACTTCCTGGATCTCTTCTCCGGCTCTCATGACATCACAAGGGCTGGGTGGACTGTCCTTGTGTGTAAGTGTTTTTGTTTGTGTCTGTGTGTGTCTGTGTGTCTGTCTGTGTGTGTGTGTGTGTGTGTGTGTGTGTGTGCGCGCGTGCACATGCACAGCTCAGGATGACCCTCAGCAGTGAAGTGAGCATTGAGTTTTGATTAAATGAAATCTCAACACCAAGGGAGTCGTTCAGGTCTGGGCTTTTGTATTGTGTGCGGTGGGAACGGGGCCCACGACGGCTAAGAAAAGCTCTCCACATGCAGAGCGGCTTTGGCATCGGTAAATGTTCGCTCATGGCTCTCGTTTAGCCAGGCTCGCATCTTCTTCTGCGTGTCTCCGTCTTTCTGTCTGGCGTCAGGGGTGCGTTGAGGTGGCTGCATATCAAATCTGAAGGGTTAAGATAGAGGGAGAGCCCCGTCACATTAGAGAGACAGAGTGAGCAGGAGTCTTCTCACACTATTCTTGGCTTCGGAAAAAAGTCTGTGTATTTGGATAGCTAATGGTATCGGGCTAGCCAAAGCCCTGTTGTGTGCTCATTCGCTTCAAAACATGCACACACACACACACACACACACACACACACACACACACACACACAAAGACACGAGGCTAACATTGGGGTGTCACAGACGTACATAGATTGATCCAAAACCTCAGGGTCTGTGTTTATCTCATGAGACCATGATGACACAAGCAGACTCGAGGGAAAATTAAAAAAAAAAAAAACATGAGAAAGGCAAGTCAAAGACAATGTTGTTATGTTTGGTCTCCCATTAAATTGACCAGTGAAAACTGGCATGCTCCGTGATTCGGTGCCTTTGTCGTAGAAACAGCTCCCTGCTTTTTTTTTTTTTTTTTTTTGGGGGTTTTTATATAGCGATCATAAGCCTCAGTTTCTTTGGCTGTGCCTGACTCGGGAGAAAGTAAAACCCCCTGAACATTTCTGGTCTTCCTGCATCTGTTCCCTTTTGTGTGAAGAGTTTCAGTGTTGGGAGATATGCGGTAAATAGATTATTCCAGTGAAATCGGGAGACCGTCATCGTGGTGGAACAGACAAATGAGGCAGTTTGTGCTATTTGGCTCTTTTTTCATTCTCTGATTCCCTCTGTCTTTTTGAATGAACTGAGCCGTCATATTTGTTCTGTCTCTCCTCTCGCGAAGCTCCCCATTGTAAAGGCAACACAGGTAGAAAAGCAGAGGAATGGGTATAGATGTTTTTGAGCTTTGTTTTCTCCATTTGTTTTTCATGATGGAAGACAGAAATCGGTGTCAAATTAACTATTACACGTTTTCTTCATAACTAATGGTACATGCCTTTTTGTGTGCCTTTGTGGTATTCCACTTTGATACAAGATTTATCATTTTGAATTACAGCTACCTTGTTTGTGTAATGTTTTGTAAATGTTTGTAAATGTTTTGTAATTTATTTCCACAAAATGGTGGTTAGATTAATCTAAAGTTCCCGGATGCTTTTTTTCATCTATATATATGCCCAGATATAATGTGCTGATATTAATTTGTAGAAATACATTATAGAAATCAAAATACATTCATCTTCTTTTATTATTTAAATCTAATAAATACAGTAACTATTTTTTTACAGAATGGTATTCATATAAATGCTTAGCAATTTTTTATTTTATCGAAAGGAAAAAAGGGCGTTCTCACACCGCTGAACTCAGGATAATACCTACTGTTGAGATTTAATTACACATTAAAACACATTAACGATTGTCATATAAAAATGGGTGTAGGCTAAGCTAAGCACGCAGTGATAAAAACTGCATTCTTTACTTGAGCTGAGTGGGCTTTTTTACATTTTTTATTTGGAAAAAAAAAATCCTAGAGAGAACAAGAAAAGGGGAGAAAGAAGGGGAGAGAAAGGAGAAGAAGAAAGGGAAAGAAAGAGGTTATTGAGAAAAGAGAGAGTCAGAAGCAGCGAGGGGGTGGTATTGTCTGTATTAATACTGTGTCTTCCCAGTGCCGGGTCTCTTTTCAGGCTTTTGTAGCGGCGCCAACCATGAAATGTGTCTGTCCCCAAAAACCATATACCCACTCAGGAGGGTTTCCCGACCTCAGAGAGGCAGAGAGGAGGAGGAGGAGGAGGAGGAGAAGGAGCAGGAGAAAGAGTGCAGTGGCCAATGCTCACTATCAGGCAGGCCAGCCAGAAAGGAGGGAGAGCCAGGGAACATGGCTTATTCACCGGGCTGCACTCACAGCGAGGCCCTGGCATCAGCTGCTTAGTCTGGCTAACAACGCCATTCAGCACCACACAGCCATAGTGCTAGAATGAGAGTCACAATACTACGTCTTAAATCCTAAAGCACCATTGCGTTTCTTTTTCTTTGTTTTTATTCAGTTTTTCCCTTACAGTTATTTTCCCCATAAGAAGCGGCTTTGCTTTGAGTTTTTGTAGCTGACCAAAAAGTTTGGTTCATTCTGATTTAGAAATTTAAATAAGATAAAAAATAACCTCTATTATTTTATTTTGCACATGTGGGTTGAAGAATAAAGAAATTATAATGTGGGCGAGTTTAACCCAGCAAAGGAGTTTGATGTTCAGAAAGTGAGGGGAGTTGTTAGAGGAGTTGTGTCGGCGGCCGTTTTTGGCATGATGATATCTCTCTGTATGGAAGACGCCAAATTTTCATACACAGTTCCTGCCAACCTCCTCCCTCTGATCCTCGCTTTCTTCTCTTTTCTTTTCTTCCTTTCACTTGTTCCCCTTTTCTTTTATTCCTCTTTAGGGTTCAAATGAATGCCCTCCCCTAGCCTCATTAGCACCCTGGACTCCTGTTTGCAGCTACAGAAAAATGTATAATAACTTGTAAGCACAAACATTTTAGCGCTCAATGGGACCATTATCCTTGTTTTTCATGAAAGCAGGCCATCATGGGCTGTGAGCCTTGACTGTGAGTGCTTTTTTTTTTTTTTTTTTTTTTTTTTTTTTAAATTGTCTAATGTTTCTTTCATTTACTATGCAAAGATGTTTTGCCACCAGCCATTCGGTTGATATATCTTTACAAAGCCTGGCATTCTGCCTTTTTAACACTATATGTACATTTCTCATTTGCTCACAGAGTTTGTTTTAATATATTGACATAAAATATTTCCAGTAGAAGTATTTTATGTTAGCTGTGAGGCTTGATTGGAATGTAGTTTCTCTTTTGTTTTTGCGTAAATTTATTGCTTTCACTTAATGAGATTCTCAGAACATTTCATTTGACGACTAATTAAGTTTCGTCACTTACTTTTTTTGGTTAAAATGTTTCACATCATACATGGTGGTTCGTGCATGTCCCTGTTCCAGTTGAAAATGTCCTCGTCGTTTCGCAGCAGGCCACTCTCGTCCTCCTTGAGAGACAACCTACATGAGGGCATCGTTTGGTGTTCGTTACACCATGAGAAGAAGAGCGGTTTAGAGGATACAGAAAGTGGGGTGGGGGTGGGGGGGCGAATGAGCGAGCTAGCTGAGAAGCACAACAGAATGCAGAGAATCAAATTTGGCATGCGTCTGTGAAAGCGAGTAAGCTTCAAATCAGTTTGGACACAGATCTAGGACACTAGACGGGGAGAAGAAAGCAGGATGAAACGGGATAGGGAACGACATGGGATTGAGGGGGGGGGGTAGTGTGTATACGTGTATGTGTGTTCAGCGGATGGGGGGGGGTGTAGTTAAGTAGAGGATGAGATGGTGGGTGAGGTTGAGGGGGTGAGGAGAGTGGGTGGGTGGGGGGTGTTTGGTAGAGTGTCCCTCAATGACGACTTGAAAAACAGGCCGGTAAATAAATGGAGTGGCAGTAAACAAGGCTCGGCGCTTTATCAAAAGACTCCATTCATCTATGAACAGGAGAGTCTCTCTTTTCTCTGAGGAGACAGAGAAAGGAACCCACTGACGCTGACGAGAGGACGGCGCTTGTTTAGATAACAGGATGAGTTTGGAGTGGAATGGTTGGGGGGGGGGGCAGAGCAGGTGGGAGGTGGACACAGTCTTAACGAGTGGGGTAAGGTGGGGGTAGAGATAGTGTGTTTTTGTTTGTTCTTTATCACCAGCGTGGATTCAGGGAAGGATTGTGTTTTCGGGGTTAGAATTGCGGGATAGGCCGATGACAGTATGTGTTTGTGTGTCTAGTACAAAGCGGTGTAGGGGGTGGTGTGCTTTTTGGCAAAGGCTTATGTGCCTGAATGCGCAGGCGTGCATGTGTGTGAGAGTGCATATGTGCATATGTCTCTGTTTGCTCATTATACATGGTTATTTTTTCCAGACTGAGTGCTGTGCTCTATTTTGCATGATTTACAGTCCTATGAGCCAAGCAGCAAGTCTTTTTTTTATGGGACGGAGAGTTTGGAAGGAGCAGAGTCTTGGGGTCTCATGGACACTGCGGTAAACTGGCCACAGCAAGGTGGTGTGCGTTGCTCTCTGCTTCAGCTGGTCGTAATTCAGCTCGTCAGCCTGTCGACCAAGGGAGCCAAGTGTAAACTAAGTGGTAAAAAGTTATTTTATGCATTTCTGTCATGCAAACTTTTTAATTAAGAGGAGATAAATTAATGAATATAGAGATCAGGGTTAAGTCACCTCCAACCACTTAGTGAATTATAACTGACAGAGAATCCAAGTGCCACCTTTCAAAAGCTTTAATTTAGCTTATATTTAATTGTGCCACACTTAAATGTGAATGTTAACACTTCTTTCTCCTTTTTAACTTGCCTTTAATCTTTTCAAAGCACATGTTGTTCATAGAAGTGGCCTTGCAGTGTAGGATATGAGATGTGCATCTGTCACTTGAACTTGATAAATCTGACAGCGGAACTTTATACTTTTCAGCTCCAGCTTCAGAGTTGTAAAAACAAATAATATATTCATCTTTTTATTCAAATTGCCAAGTGTCTCTTTTAAAAGCGCTTTTGTCTAGGTTACCAGCAGCCTCCAGCATGCACACACTCTCAATTTCTCTGTTGCTGCCTGTCTTTTATAGCTTATCAATGATGTTATTTTAATGTCCTTCCATTAACACATCTTTATCTAAACGGGCCTTTTTTATTTGACTCCTTTAGAACCACAGGATTGATTTTAAGGTTGCCATGGCACTCAGGAACCCCCCTCTCCTTCTCTCTAGCCTCTGTCTTGCCACCCCAAAGTCCCCCTCCCTAGCCCACCGCCTGTTCGCCTCACGTTTATTGGACCCAAATTCGGCTGGCACCATGGCAACCAAGGCTCCCAGGGAACCTTGCCTGGGTAGAATCCAAGGTGCCTCCAGGGTGGCACTGGCTGGCGTTGTCAGCGTCAACGGGCTGTCGCCGCGGCAGGTTGCTACGACAAGGCCAGCCTGGCTCTGGCGTGCCACAGCCGCGGCGGGTGTGCTAGCTTGCTAACCTCCGTTAACTAACTACCAGCTAACATGACCTGCCATATCCGGTGACATTAGCCACCGCTTCCACTGCTGCAGGCCTCGGCGACTGCAGCACGGGGGAAGCAGGGGAAGCGTTTCACCAGTACGCATATTGATGTGGCATGGCTGGGTGCCCAGCGCTGCCTCCCACATGAGAGAGAGCAGGAGAGAGAGAAGAGAGAGAGAGAGACGAGCGAATGAGAGGCAGAAAGACAGCATAGAGATGCATTTTCAATGTATTATGAATATTATGTATATATGAGCATATACGTTATTTATTTATTTTTTGTTCAACAATGCCTTTCCCCTGTGGTGTGTAAATATTCAGCTGCACATATTTGGCTCTGTGTGTCTTGCCAAAACGTGTATGATATTTAAATGCATGATTATGATGTGCACAACGCTGTGCGTCTGTTGAGGCAATATGGTTTTATGACTGATGCTGAAAACCATCAGTAGACCGACAATGTGAACAAGCGATGAAATTCATTCATGAGAGGTTGTTGTTTTACTGTATTTTTCTACAGATTGCTTATTTCGCCACAAAGTGTGTGAGTGCATGGCTTACTGTGTGAAAGTGGATGTATGGTCATCTGCTTCACTCTGTTTAATTGGAAAGCAAAACAAGCAGGTGACACACACACTCCTCATACTTAATGTGATGATTGTGTAAGTGTGATCCAGATTGTGTGCTAAATAGAAAGGACACTTGCGCATGTTTGTATTTATTTGCACTTCCTCCTGATACTGTAAAAAAATCCCTGCGACACTTTGGGCGGGTTGTCTCATTGCATGGATTGGCACCTGGTGCATCCATGCACCTTTCCACACATGCACACGCATACAAAGCTGAAACCTGGCTAGTCTATGGTTAGGCTGGTACAGTAGGTAACCATGTGGCGTTCATCCTTATCTCAGCTTTTCTCCAGCTGGGCCTTTCCTGCTGTGGCACCGTGAGTTTAGGAGGTCCTGCTGACTTAGAGCGTCCTCACACTATGTCTTTTCAATTTCCCCTCCCCTGGCAACTGACAATTTGCCAAAAATATCAGGAGTAAGGAGAAAGTTGTACGTAGTGTCTATATTTAGGCAGAGCGGAGTGCTTTTGATACTCTTTAGCGAGCATAATCTGGGGCCAGGCTTTTTTGCGTAAAAACACCAGAGAGTAAGAAAGTTGGCATTATGGTCATAGGTAGGTAGGAGGCTGCCATGGTTCAGCAAGCGTGATTTTCCAATGAAAGCTAAATACAGCAAGCTGTCAGGTGCTAAAAGTGGTGCTTGACATTGTGAGTTGACATTGTGACGATGAAAATGCGTGCTCGGTTTTTTTAGATTATCAGCGCACAATGCAGCACTCCTTCTCCAGACGGCAGACAGAGACTCTGTAGTGTAGCCTGACTAAAAGTTTGCTGCTCCCTGTATAGTGCATTCCAGATCTTAACTGCACAGTGGTGGGTAGGGCAACACATTGACTCTGCAGGGAAGGAATGGATATCTCATCACCCTGCTTTCTTAAACTATGAGTCAGTATCCGTAATTGGTCACGGGCCAATCACTGCTACAGTAGGTTTCCACTTGATTAAAGTAGCAGTGTACAATTTGCCTGAGCTTGGATTCACATTGACGAGGAAAGTTTGCAAAAAGGATTTATGGACAGTTTAGTCAGAACTTGGTGTCTCCCCGATAGTTCGGTCTCATCCATTTTTAACCACTACTTTGCCTCTGTGTGTTTTTTTCCCCCTCTTTGTGAGGACAAAGTCAGTGTTTCTGCCTCACTCCTAAGTGAGTTCAGCCTGTGGCAGGGAAACAGTGGATTCGTCATGCGAGGTGTGTAAGGAGATATGGTGTGTGATCCATGACGGTGCTGGCGGCAGTGTGCATGCTCAGCGCTGCCAGCTAGTGTAAAGAGGCCAGAGGTAGAAAGTTGAAGAGAGGGAGAAAAGTTTGAGAATACGTTGTTTGAGACTGCGTAAACAGGAGATGGAGTATTATTAAGTTGCTCCGTCCTTGTTTGTTTCTTTCTCTAGTCTCTCTCTGTGTTCCTCCTGACCTGAAATTGGGGGTTAGATTGAGGATAGTGACGGACTAATGAGCCCCTTTTCCTGCAATTACCCTCCTTTCTCCTATTCTGTCTGTCTCTCTCTGTTTCCCTCTCCCTCTCAGATTCCCTGTTTGGTTTTGTCCGTTCATCTTGTTCTCTTTCAGCCTAATCAGTGTGTTTCCCTCTCTCCCTCTGTCTTCTGTTCCTCCCTTTTTTTTTTTTTTTTGGCTGTCACCTTCTTAGAGAGTAGTGGTAAATCAAGGTGGCACTTCATCTTTAAAAGCAACATGATGGTCAATTAAAGAAATCTGGTCCTAATTTGCGGTAGATTGCTATCTGAAATGTTGGATGGAAACGTTGCTTGTTAATAAAGAAAAAATGCAGAGTTGTGCTCCCTTTCTCTTTGTTCCCTCCTTTGTTTTTATTTGATTGGAAGTTTTTATTTTGGATTTCTCTATACTTGGGTTTAAAATAGTTTTCCTTTTTCTTTGTTTTTTCTCTTTTGAATGCTATCCGAATCACGGTTTCTCAGACTCAGGAGTACAGTTTTTATTATACGAGGTTTGGACAGCATATTTTTCTTTATACTGTACATGAGTCTCGGTTATTGGCTTATTGGCAGTGAATCCTGGTATACAGGCTAATTCTTTCTTTCCACTCACTCACTTTGCGGCCTGAACTGCCTCTAGAACACAGGAGAACTTTTGTGTATGTGTATTAGTGCGTTTAACTGGAGGTGTGCATGAAAAAGAACATGATTTCTTTTCCTTTCATGGTGTCTGGCTGCTGTTTGTGTTTAGTTTGGTTGCTAGCCTGCTGTGTCTTCCTCCCCACTGCGTGCTGGACATGAAATGGAGCAGAATTGTCAAGGGTTTGGTTGCCCTTGATGCTTTTTATTTCTTTGGCGCGATGTATCCGCACGGACTGAATACCCCCAAACATTCACTGTTTCAGTCTCCTTGGGACAACGGGAAGATATAGATAGCTCTGTAAGTGCAATGAGTGTAGAGCTTCCTGCGCACTATTTTAGCAAAGTGAGATTATCACATTAAAACTGGTTTTAAGCCAAATTTGTTGACCTATATTGTCTAACATCATTGTAAAGTGTGAGGTTTTTTTTCCTAAAGACTGAATGATTTGTGTTAATCAACATTTCACTGTCAAGGCTTGCTCTAGGCTTAAAGCTGCATTGGCACTGGGTGTTTGAATAACAGCAAGGTGGCTTAGTGAGTCAGGTTAAAGCTCTGGTGGCCGGCAAGTACCCAACCTGTTTAAGTGGCCTTAAACAAGACACTGAATCCCTACCGGCTCCAGAGGTGTTACTCTGTAACCAACCCTGACCTTTGACCCCTCTGAGCATGGCAACTAGAGTAAAACATTTTTACTGGGGATCAATGAGGTATCAGATTATTAGTAACTTCTAGCATAGCTCCATGCTCTTTGGATGGTAAATGCCTTGCACAGGTGCTAATGGGATGCTACCTTCTAGCCTAGCGCCAACTGCTTCACATCCTAGTCTTGTGCCAAGTAAAAGTCACTCTGGATGCTAAATCCTTTGCCTAGTGCGCAGTGCTAACGAGCCCCAATCTAGGCTGATCCTTATTAATACAGTGGGTCATGATTAGCCTAAAAACTAGCATGCAGCTGCCCTTCATGTGGCCTGGTGTTATTGCGGGGTCAGCCCAGTGACAGCCTGAGAGAGAGAGCAGGATGAGGAAGAAGATGAATGAGTTGCTGAGTTCTGACTGTGTGTGAAACATGTGTGGCTGTTGTTGATTAAAAGTTGTTGTTGTAATTGCGGGGCTTAAAATGCCAGGTGGCGGATGTGTCCTGCTAATCCCCTATCTAATTTCGAGGTCCAGGGGTGAAGCTCTTAATCCGAAACACACACACATACTCTCTCTCATAGTTCTTGCGAATACACATACACATATGCACTTACACACACACACACCCACAAATACGCATATGCTCGTACACATGTTCGCAGTCCTCTCTGTTAATTGTATGCCCACAAAGTTTTGAAATTCTCAGAAAACTGTTCACTTATTTGCATATGTTTATAATAATGTATTATATATGATAGAGTGCATAAATGTATGGCGACACGTGTGCACGACACACTCCTACATGTTTGACCTTAACCCACAGATGCACTTTTATCTGTTTGTTTTTCCTGATGGACTAAGCATCTCTGTGCGGCCTTATGGCTGTGTTTATCCAGGATAGCTTTAATTGATGATGCACGCTGTCCTCATGTCTTATACCTCCACACAAACAAACATGTCGCACATCTTTTTCTGCTAGTCCGTGCCAGTCTCCCTCTCTCATTTGCTTCGTCTTTCTCTCTGCTGTGTTTATTTTTATGGCTTCAACAGTTTACAGGCCATGTTGCTGCACACTCAGACCATATAAAGGTACACTTGAGATAGACGAAAGTGTCACAGTGACAGGGAGATAAGAGGGTTGACCGGCTGCTCCACCCTTTACCTCAGTTTACCCCTGCTCTGCTGCGCTCTACTGTATGTGGGTCAACCACACAGTGCACACACTGCACATAGTAGATAGCTACAGTATAACATGGACAGGCCTCATTTGGGAGGGGGGAAGGGGGTGTTACTGTCTACAATTGTTATCTTTATTTTTTTGCTTCTTTTGGATTTTAGCATGCTCTCTCTGTTTAGTTTATTCACTGCACAAAAAAAAATCCCACTGTCTTCCATCGAGTGTTTATATAGACTTTTATTTCAGTTTAACTTTTGTAAAAGCTTTCACGTTTTACTGCGGGGTAGTTATGAATGTAAATTTACAGCCTTTACAAGAATTTGATCATCATTCCTTTCGCCGTGCTGTGACAGGTTTGTTTGGGCCTCCAAAACCTGTTGATAGCTTTGTTAGTTCATACTTGGATATTGTTTAAACTTCGGCAGCTCGTCTCCACTGGTCTCCCTCTTTCTCTTTTCTTTGTCTTTCTCTCTTCTGCCTCTCAGTGGCAGGTGTGGCGGCCATGTGTTTTAAGTATGTGTAGTAGTTTACAGCTCAAGCTAAAAGGGGGAGGAAAGAGGGAGGCGAACAGGGAGGGAGGAAGGGAGGAGGAACCGCCATGCCCCGGGCGTAGGGTCATCTCAGGTGAAATGTCTCTCTGGGCATGTGGGCAGGGCCTCGACGAGAAGAGGGAGGAGACAGAGGAGGAGTCTGTTGACACATAACTAAACAGATAGAAAGTTTGTTATAGAAGGAGAGATCAGAAAAACCAGTCAATAACCACTATTCTTAGTACAAAGTCTAATCAAATACAATACAGAGAAAATACTTTAACGTATGCAGTTATATTCTTTATGTGTACGAAGATTTCAGGAATGAAAGTCTTGAGAAAGAAGGAAAGTGGTTGGGAGACAGGGGAATTGCTCCTTCTGGCCTCTAGCTGTACTGTAGATGCAGAGTGAGCTCCTAATAAAGGAAAAATATGCATCTAAGTAATACATTGAGTGACAGGGACAGTGTGAAATGTTGTGAATTCTCAGTGACGGCGGCGAGATGTGTGTTCACACATGCACCGAGAGCATCGAGAAAGGTGCCTCGTCAGGGGACCTCTGTCAGAAAAAAAAAGGGGTGCGTTGAGGAGAAACTTTTAGAGAGAAGGAAGGAGGGAAAATAAACCGAGGGGAGGGGGGTGGGGTGTCGGGGGGGGTGGATGACAGATGATTTCCCAAGTTCAGATATGAAAAGAGGGCGGAGTGAAAGATAGAGAGAAAGGGAGGGAAAGAGAGAAACAGAGAGAGAAGTGGGGAGGTGGCAAGAAAGAAAGAAAGAGAGTCTTCAGAGAGGAGGAACGTAAGAGAAAGAGAGAGAGAGAGAAAGAGAGAGAGAGAGCTTCTCTGCAGGGCGGGTTTCCTGAGGTCACAGTACTGAATATCACAGAGGAATGTGGAATGCTGAATTGCTGCCAAGGCAAACACACCGGCCGCACCACCGCCGCCCCCAATGGCTGTCAAGGGCTGCTTTATATACACACAAAAGACACACAAGCATGCAATCATATATGTGCATACGCATATGTACAGTGCAGTCACACAGAATGCCCAATGCAAAGTGAGATTGGATATATATACTGCCCACCACACAGATACATGCACTTGTAGAAACGTCCATGCTGTCAGCACCT
>NC_079366.1:15133205-15220705 GCF_021018895.1 Seriola aureovittata
TTGACTATGTCAGCTGCAGATCCCACACTGATCCTACTGCCCTTCCACACTGCTTCATGTTTGCATGAATATTTGAAAGAACTAATATGAACATGATGAATTCCCAAGTGCTTAGCTGCAAAGCATGGAGCATGTGTATACAAGAATGTAGTGCATTGTGGCCATTCTGCTTTCTGTTGGCATCGCTGATGTTGAGACCTTGCAGTCTGATGAGCCTCAGGGCTGTTTAAAGTTTTTCAGTTTCATACCCTGAGGGTTAGATTGAACATAAATGGCAGTAAAAGAAGACCAAATGAAAGAGAACTACCAGAGACTAGAGCAGAGCTTTTGTGTCTGCCGGCTTTTGTGTAAGTGCGGACGAGTGAAGGACTGCAACGTCTGAATGAGTAATGACACATATGATATTGACTTTAATCACATCTGTTTATGTGATTTCATCTCCCTCCATTCCCATTGGACCTCCCCTAGTTCTTGGAATGGGCCATGGCCTGGTCTGCCAAAAATAATCGCTTGTTTGCTGCTATTTACTTAAATCTGTCAAAGAGGCACTGTTGGAGCCCATGCTGTTATGGTTCTCTCTTTTTTGCTGTGTGTGTGTGTGTGTGTGTGTGTGTGTGTGTGTGTGTGTGTGTGTGTGTGTGTGTGTGTGTGTGTGTGTGTGTGTGTGTGTGTGTGCACGTGTGTGTGCACGTGTGTGTGCGTGCGTGCGTGTGTGTGTCTGAAAAGTACACAAGGATGTGCCAATGTCTGTAATGTTCTATACTGTTCTCTCAGTTTTGTGTGAGTCAAGACATATCCAGGCATCCCTGGCCAGTGGATACAAACTCTCTCTCTCTCTCTCTCTCTCTCTCTCTTTCTCTCTCTCTCTCTCTCTCTCTCTCTCTCTCTCTCTCACACACACACACACACAGACATACACACAAGCAAAGCCAGCCAGCTACAGAGTATGAGACGCCTCAATATCTCTCAGTGAGTAGAAACCTGGCAGAGGCACTGGGTTCATCTCAACGTCTCTCTGTGTGAGACCAGAGGCCTGTGAAAAAAATACACCCTCAGAATATAACACACACATGCGCACGCACCCACACACACACGCACACACACACACACACACATATATATACACAGCACCTCGGAGAAGTGGAGAAGTGTCAGACAGGGGTGTCGGGGGGGGATTTGTGTGGTTTGGATGTTTGCCTTTGTCAGATGAGCGATGTCATTTTTCCTCCTACTTTATAAAAGACGAGGGAGGGGGAGAGTGAATGGTCAAAGAGCATGCAAGGTGAAAGGATGCCAGGCAGATGTCAGCTCACACCTTCCCTCCCTTTTTCTTCATCTTGTGTGCTTTCTCCAGTCTCTGTCCCTCTTCATCATTTCTCCTAACCCCCCCTCTTTCTCTCTCTTTCTCCCTCTCTCTCTCTCTTGCGCTCTCTCCCTCTCCCTCTCTCTCCCCTCTCTCCCTCTCTCTCTCTCTCTCTTCTTCTCTCTTTCACTTTGGGGTCTGGAGGCATCACAGACCGCTCCCAGCTGGAACAGGGTCTGAAAGCATCCAGGGATATATCAGTTATTATTAAACCTACTCTCCGATTGCCAAATACCTCATCACTCATACACACACACACACACACACACACACACACACACACACACACACAAACACATATGCGCACATACACACACCACCTGGCAGAGTGAAGCAACCACTTTTCTCACAGAAGATAGACATTAAAGACGAAGAAGAACAAAAAATACCCTCCTGATTAGAAGTTGAGGGGATTGTCGTAAATCTTCCCCTGTGTGATGGCAAAATGGTAAACACATGTCAAAGCTGTCTTCTCAGAGTGCAAAGCTTGCAGAGCGTCTTTTTTGGAAGTCGTCTGCGTTATAATAATTATTTCACCACACCCAGCGGCCCGTAATCCTTATCCTTATCCAAACTAGACATTTACAATCAATCACAAACTCCTTAAATGCCAATACTCACTACTCTTTGATGAATACATGACTGGATAGAGTGTGACATGGACTTTTTTCATACTAGTTCAGTCAAAAATAGCGTCTAAATTCATGAAAGTGCATAATGAGCTCTTGATTTATAATCTTCCAATCCATTTTTTATTCTGTTTTTATGCTATTGAGGTAACTGACAGGACTAATAAAACACACCACAGATGTTCATATATGAAACAATAACTCAAATACATTGTTTTGAAATATTTTAATTCAGTCCAGATCTGTCTGTCATAGCCCTTTTGGTTAAAGACTGGAGATGGAGATAGTGGGGCTTGTTTTCCTCCCCTCAGAAGAAGACATTTGCTACCATCCCTTCTTGCACAGGATGAAAAACAACTTCCACTGAACATGATAATACATCTATCATGGCAGACATGAAGCCAAACTGTCTGCTGTATTTTCTCAAACTTTATCAGCACCATTATGTTGTGGTGATCTCCTGTGTATCCCTTGACACCCACAGGAAGCAAATGAGCCGGTTGTCTAGTCATATCTAGTGTTTTCTCAATTAATTAGGCTATCTCTGTTGGTCAGGTTAACAGTTCACTCTGCCATAAAGTTTGCACTTTAACCAAGACAGAGCAACAAGTAAAAGTTTAAAATCTAATTTTGTGACCCCAAAGCTCGCATCATATATGGGGCAATCTAAACTACATACCAAGATAAGATTAACTTTTTTGAAAGAACTAAGCCGTAGATCGCTCAAATGAATGTAGCCTAATCCTAAAACTGTGCAGGGGAGACTCACTTGAGTGACAAGCCAACAGGTGACTTCAGATTCGTTGTCCTGGTAATGTTACTGTAAGGCAGTTCATTTTAACAGCCTCATCTTAATCCATGATCTTTGTTTATGGTGTTGAATCCAAAATGTTTCCACAGGTGGTTTTGTGTCATGATAATCCATCCTGCAGGACTTGCTAGAACCAGACATCCGTAACATTGTTTCTTTACCCCAGTTCAAATCAAGACTCAAAACTCATGTTTCAATCTGCATATTCGCCGTCATTTCATTGCTTTCTTTTAACTGTCTGTTGTTTTTATTATTTTTATTGTGTTTTTAATCTTCTGTAAAGTCTCCTTGAGTGCTTTGAAAGGTGCTGCCAAATAAAATTTATTTTTATTAAGTTAATTTTCCGAACTTGAACTTGAACATGAACTTGAACTTGAACTTGAACTTGATCCTGAGCCTATATGAGAGCTTGGATGGGTCAGAGACAGTTGGCAACTACCCGACCACCCATTACTTGTAGCCCCACCACCACCACCAGCACCACCACCTCAGTATTGGGATTGTGGCATCAAAGGCCTGTCACCACTAAAGTTAATGGAGCATCACACATGTGCGATCACACACATACACACACACAGAGACATGACAGACAGGTCCTGCAACTTGAGATGGGGGCATTTGGAGATTTGGGATGGGGGTATTAACAGCATAGAAAGTCAAGAGAGAACATTACAGAAAGGGTCATAGGGCAGGGTAAGGAAAGCATGTGTGAAAATGAAATGTTTCAGTGCAGTTTTGAGTAAGTCCATGTGTGTGACTGAAAGGGCTGAAGCAAAGAGAGGTCATGTTTAGAGGCCAAATCCTTTAAGAGTGCATGGTGGAAGTTTGTAGTCATAAGAAGCAATGAGGAGAGGCACTTGTTGAACATAAAGCCTAATGTCATGCTTGCTTACTCTTCAAACAGAAAGCCTGCATACTCACTGGGGAGAAATGTATAGTGTTATCAGACGCACACACGTTGCAGGCAGCCATACATTAAATACATAACCACACACAATGATGTGCTGCTTCCTGAAATATATACACTTCCACACGCAAACACACACATACCGACAGAGCTGGGCTAACAGGGTACAGTTCCTGTTGCTTCCCTGATCAAACAATGGCAGCTCTATTACAGGCCTGACAAGGCAGACTGTGCCAAGGGAGAGAGAGGGAGACGAAAAAAGAGAGGGAGAAGGAAAGGGAGCAGACAGAGAGATAGAAGGGGCAGCAGGCTGAAGAAAAGCAGTCAACAAAACAGGCTTGGCAGAAAATAGAGAAGCTGAGAAGGAGAAAGAGAGAGATCATCTTACATACAGGACAAACTGTAGAGTCCTCCAGGGTTTTAGTCTCTATAGAAGTTGCAACACAACTGTATTTCATTACTCGAATCCAAACTGCCACCTGCAAGGAGGACCGAAGGTGTGCATGTAATTGCATGTCTGTATTTGCATGTGTTGTGTGAGTACATGTGGGTTTGTGCTTGTCCATGCACAAGTCCACGTGTGTGTGTATTTGTGTTAGTGCTCCACAGTGTGTGTGCTCCTCCCCAGTGTGCTGTACATCAGGAAGTGGCCAGCCAGTGTTTTGTCCCCCTCTGTTTGACACTAGCGTGTACAGAGCGCCTGTAAGGACACAACCTCTGCTTGGAACAAGCCACCCCTGTGTTTCCCCTCCTCCTTCTCCTCCTCCTTCTCCTTCTGCATATCCTGCCTGCCCAGTCTCTCCAGGAAACGCTCCTCCTCCCTTCCTTCCTCCCTCCCTCCCTCCCTTCTAACCCCCTTCACTGCTGTCTGGGTCTTTATCACTCCTCTGCCTTCGTCCTCTTTCTCTCTATCTGCTAGGATGAAAGAATCAGTTAGGGAGTACGTGTGAGGGAGCATTCCCTATGTGTATAATTTTCTGTGTGTCTGTCTGTGTGTGTGTGTGCACCTACCTTCCTCTGTGTGTAAGCTACATGTGTCTTTGTCTGTGCAAGTGTGTCTTTGTATGTGTGATTAAAATTCTGTTGACTCTAGCGAGCTAGCTGTGTGAGGGCTTCTATTGAGTCAGAGCAGGTGGGCTCCTGCCACTACAGTCCTGCTAATCACTCCTTCCTCTGGGTGACTGACTGGGTCAGGCAAAGGGCAGCTGACATACAGGCACCCCACTGTTAATGCCAGATAAAGTGAGGGGACGTCAGGAGCTAATGAGACACCTCATGTACATGTTAGACTATATTGAAAGGCTTCAATTAGTGAGTTTGGTCATTGCCATAAAGCCCTCTGTTCCTATTCAAACTCTTGATTCGGGAGTGCTAATGATAAACTAACTCTGCTATAGTACCTTTAACCCTAAAGAAAAGCAAATGGCTTCACTATAACCCATATATAATACATTTATAATTCATACAGTATTGATAATATTAGGCTATAAGTCACATTCAAACATACACATATTGACAGGCCAATGGCAACAGAACTCTCTTGCATTGAATTTATCCTGAGTTACACTGAAGTAATGGGTGTTGCAGCTAAAATGAACCTTTAGTGCCCAGAGCAGAAATTAAAAATGTATGAAATGTAAAGGATGGTTTGGAGAACTTTCCAGCTTTGGCTACATTAAAGCAGTGATTACAGCCTTAGTTGTCAAGCACAGCAAGCATACGTTAAAAAAAACACAAAAAAAAACATACAGCTCTTGATGTCTTTCTGTCATCTTGTGAGCAAACGAGCCAGTTTGTCAGTTTGCCAATGTATCTGTTTTTTCAGTTTTAGACTTTATCAAAACTCAAGACCAACTTTGTGGTAGCAGAGGTCTTGATAAAGTCAGAAATTTCCAAGATGGGAATTCTGTGAACAGTATGACTACTGTCCTGGCCAAGGGTCAGATAAGCTTCTGTCTTGTAGTGATAGCCAGCAGCCTTACAGCTCATTAACCCTGCTAGTCGGCAGACTGTCTACATCAGATAGATAGTCACTCAGTCAGGAGATTTTTTTGGAATCTATGGACTACCAGGATAGTATTTTATTTTGGTATTGTGATGTTCAGTGATATTCTGTGTGTTTGCATTTACCAAAGTATCCAGGTTTTTATCCGGTTTCTAGATTTCATAATCTTCATGTACACAAGAAATTGGTTATGAGTTTGAAGAACACAGCTCGAGTTCTGCTGGAGAAACCTGATTCATTAGCCTTATATGTGCTTAACTGGGATTGTGATGGCTTCTTACATGCGCACATGTGCATAACAGACTTTAGATTGAGAAAGCTTCACTGCGACAGCACTGTGGAAGGATGAAAGGCGAGATAATTACTCCTAAAGGTCCGTCCTTGTATCCAAATTAATACATTTAAAGTCTGAAAAAGACTGAAACTGACACTAAAATAAAGTTCAAATAAGTTGGCCTCCACAAATGTATATATGAAACACATTTGCACAGAAAAAACTGTTTGCTCTCTTACCATTGAGCCTGTTGTCTGCTTCCGCCGTATCTCCAAATGCTGTGAAGAAGAAAAAAAAATTGGCAGTAGTAGGCAAAATGTGATTTCAGACTGGAAAAAGTGTAGCAACCAGGTTAATGCAGGGAATGAAAACTTGTTTTTTGATTTCGTGCCTATCTCGGTAACCTTGCGTGCGTGTAAATGTAGTGAATGAGACAGATGCAGAGAGCAGGGAGATGAGTTCACCAGACGTGATATCAAGGGCCATCCAGCACAGCTGCAGACAGAGAGACTGAGACGCACCAAAGGCCCACAGGCTCTTGATAGAAGAGGGGGAGAATGAGTGAGAAGGAGAGACAAACTGCATTTACTTTTGTCCTTGATCAGTCAAAGGACTGAACAAGTGTGTGGGAGCTCTGAACTGAGGATGTTGAATAAAGTGTGTGGTTTTTTGAAAGAGGGGGAGCCCTTATCTGTTTTTTTTTTTGTAGGCATGTATGTCCGTCTGTCTGTCATCTCTCAACCTGTCTTGTGTCTGTGTTTGTTGATCTGTGGAGGTATACAGCGTAAAAGCCTGCTCTCTGCTGCCTCCCAAACCCTTCATATCCTGTAAGTCAGTCTACAAGTGCATTAATGTATTTCAGGACAAACCCAGTGGAAAGCAAATTGAATATTTGGAGAAATATAACCATGTCTCATGATATTGACTTAGGACTTGCAGTGTAGAAATTAAGATATTTGAAACAATGCTCACTGCTTTTGATATGGAGCCATGTAAAAAAACAAACAAAAATAATCCCTGTGTGACTTACAACATATCCTTAGATAATGGAATTTTAAAACATTGGTCAAGTGGAGGCTTAAGTCAGATATGTATCTGTCTGAAGTATCCAGCTATATATTTTCAACCTGGACTGTTGCCCAGTGCTGCCCGTGGTTCCTTCCCTGGCTTGCATCCAGTTTAAACTACAGATACACCAATCAGAGTGGTTGGAGCGTTAACAGTGAAAGGAGATCACCTCTAATCTTTTATTTAAAAAAAAGAAAAAAAAAAGTTACATAAAGTATTGTGAGCTGTGGAGTATTATTTCAGATACCTTGGCGAGCAACCAAGACATTCTTAAATCTGGCAGGGATTGCAGTGGGGTTTTTTTTTTTTTTGTGCGTGTCCCCCCGGTGTAGAAAGTACAGAGGGTTCATTGTGGCTTTTTCTGTCCGGGTGAGGAGGGGGAGCATTCGTGTGTGCACAAACCAGAGAGCGTGTACCTTCCCCAAAAAAACCCTGCCTAAGTATGTTGTAAAGAGAAGATGAAAGTCAGTGTGTTAAATAGAAATCCACCTCCTGTTTCTTCCCTCCTTCCCCCTCCCTGTCTCCCTACTTTCCTCCATCCATCTCCTCCTCCTTTTCTCCAGCGTTGTTTTTTTTTTTTTTTTTTTCCTGTTCCCTTTCTCCCCGTCAGGCTTAATGCCTGCTTACAGCTCCATTTAGTCTGCATGCGTGGAAATTGGGTAGGGGATCTTGTGGGTTTTGTGTCCTTGGAGATAACCAGTGTGTGGGAGGTGACAAAGGTAGCGTAAGCCGTTTGAGTGTGTGTGTGTGTGTGTGTGTGTGTGAGTATGTGCATGGGTGTATGTGTGTGTGTTCAAGAGAGAGTCTGCTTTAAGTGCAGGAATAGATCTCTGACAAACGGGAGTGCGGAGGGGTATGCATCTGTCAGTGTTGTTTGAAAAGCCAGAGGAGAGTTAATCTGAGCGAGTCACTCCACCTTGTGTTTGATCAGCTCGGCGTCTCAGCTCGGCCTGCATCTCGCTGCTGTGCTCCGCTTTGAGTAGTCAGTCAGTTCACTAGTTCACTGAGCGTATGAGCTCTTTGGCTCTCAGTTGTGTACACTCAAATGCCCACAAGCACAATAAAATCAAAGTTTCATGCAGTAGAAAGTAGGGGTGCGTTTTCTTCCTGTCACATTTATTCATGTTGCTCAGACTACGATACTTCACGCTGATTTCAGCTTTTTGAAAAATTATTTTTCAATTTATGAGTATATTTTGTTTAGACATTGGGATGTATTTTAAACGCTTCTGACGGATGCAGATCGAAGGTATTGAGGTTCAATATCCAGCCATATTAACATTGTTATCATTATGCAAAATGCTGTCATAGTATTATATTGAGGTTTAACCTGTGATTCCCTAATAGAAAACAAGACCAAATTCATTATACCTTATACTGTATCCCTTCCTTTACTTTCTCCCTCCCTCTCTGCATTTCTCTCTCTCTCCATCCTGAAGTGCAAATCTCTTGCCTCCCTCCTGTTTCTATCCCGGTGATGATCAGCTTGGCTCCATCATCAGCATCACCGCTGCTGTCGTCATGGTCCCTATATCCCCACTACTTCAGTCAGTAATCCTCTCTAAACAATCCCTCATAGCCCTGATTCACCATTAGCTTGTCAATAAGCCCAAATAATCACTATCAACTATTAAGGAGCCAAAGCAGGAGGATCTGCTGCTGTTAACCCAACTCAAGAGCTAATAATAAGGCCTCACTCGGGCTTATGCCCCAGGTTGGGCTGTATGATTTCTGGCTGAGAATTGACCACCAGCCAGCCTGAACTAAAACAGTCTGACACAGGCTTATTGATCACGCACATCGATTAGAACAAGTATGAGAGTGAGTGCTAATACTGTGTGCGTAAACCCGATGTCAGAGTGAACTCTTAACACACAGTGTGTCATAAACTTTTTATTTCACATTAACCATAGCTCCGTCGTCCTCCTCCTCCTCCTTGCCTCCCTCTCTGCCCGCTGTCTCTCATGAGAGAGACAATCAGCGAGGGCGTCAGTAGTTTCGCCACAAAGCCCCCAAGTGAATTACATCACCACCTCTGTTAACGGCACTGTCTGTCACAAGCCATCAGCATGTTGTTGACTTCATACAGTCCTCCACTCAACTTTATTGTAATATTGGAACCAGTTGTAACCAGTCATTGAAAGCCACAGGCGTGACCTGTTATATCAAGACCTCCTTCTCATTGAGATGCATTGGATTTTGATTATTTGCAGTGGTTTAGGAAAATCACTCAATTCTTTCTTTCTTTCTTTC
Organism: Seriola aureovittata; assembly: GCF_021018895.1. Classification (NCBI taxonomy): domain Eukaryota; kingdom Metazoa; phylum Chordata; class Actinopteri; order Carangiformes; family Carangidae; genus Seriola; species Seriola aureovittata. The sequence continues at coordinate 15,142,516 of NC_079366.1, forward strand.
TTTCTTTCTTTCTTTCTTTCTTTCTTTCTTTCTTTCTTTCTTTCTTTCTTTCAAAAAATGAGAAATTTTTCTGGGGTAAACACAATCCCATACAGCACACATCTGCAGGATTGTGTAACAGGATGTGGAATTTAGTAACCTGTCTATATAAACCATGGGACACGCATACTGTATTCTCGTTCCTTCAGTCTGCCAGAGTTTCCCCTATAAGCTGGAAGAAAAAAAATGGTGAGCGAGTTCGATAAATACCAAGAGGAAAAAGCGAGTATTGATATCACAAATAAGGTGTAATCATAAATGTTTGCATACAGTGGAAAGAAGGGATGGAAAGAAATGTGCCTGAATGTGTTTGAGACAGGGAGAGGTTAACTTGTGAAACAGAAATAAACAGAGAAATGGAGTGAGAGGAGAAGAGGAGTAGACAAAGCTGAGCAGTGATTGAGGGAGAAAGAGAAGAATTAAAAGAGAGCGAGAGAATGATGGAGAGGAGGGAGGAGGATAATTGCAGGAAAGGGGGATTATTAGTTTGTCACTATCCCCAGTCTAGAGGCTCTCAGACCAAGGCCGTGGATAAGTGAAATCATATGGCTGTCTCATCGCAGAACACAGAGAGAGAGAGAGTGTTGATGATTGCAGACGGTTTCAATGTAGCAGTAAACATTCATTCAACAGTGCTCATTAAAACAGCCAACTCATTTATGCTATGGCCCATATGGCTCTGTGAGTGAGTGTGTGTAAGTGTGTATGTGCGTCTTTACCTCCCTCTGATGCATATTCTTTATTTCCAGATTTTCCACACTTTTGTCATGTGGGTTTTTTTTTTTTTTTTTTAATTGAAATCAAGTGCAGTCAAGTGGATATCCCGTGTTGTGTGAAATAGTAGCACCATTCATTAAGTTGTCCATGAAATAAATGCTGTCAGGGTTCAATAATAACAGTGGCGCAATGCCAGAAGAAAGCTACATTGGTACAGTAAACCCACAACACCTGATGCACGTCTTCCCGCTGTGGTGAACTTTAAAATGTGCTAAAAATACGAAAACTCATGTAGCACAGTTAGATTTTTGGTCAAAATCCGAGTGTGAAAGAGTGAAAGAAAGCTAGTTGTCTCTGGTCTTGGGTGTCTCTTTCTGCCAATGAACGACCAGATGATTTGTTTTTGTTTAAACGTACTGATAACGATTGAAAACAGCCTGGCAAGTGAAGACAGGTTGAACTTACCGACATAATAGATTTAAAAAATCACATTTATATTTAATTTTAACATGCTGTTAGGATTATTTTGATTTCTCAAAAGTAACATTAACAATATTAAAAAAAAAAACACACACACACACACACACAACCTTATATTAAGTCAATGTACTGAGTTTTCTTTTTTTCTAAATTAAAATAAGATAGCTGTCTTTAGTTTATATCAAATCCATATTGAGTATATCAAGTGCATTTTGTAAGAGTTTCATAAGCTAGGGAGATACACACACAATTTAACCTCTAAGAAAAAACATTCAATCCTTAAACACAGTATGAAATGTTACAGTAGCCAGTCCTTTTACCTGATGGTGGGTGACAATATACTACTGTAAATGTACTGACTTTGTGATAAGATATTGTACTCAAAGGAGATGAAAAGACTTGGCCTAGTTTTATAATTTTTTTGGTTTGTCACAGTTCAAAGTATACCAAACGCAACCAATTATGGGTATAGCAAACGTGATGAGCATTGCATACTATCCCACATAGGAAGAACATGCAGTCCAGATTTAATTAAATAATGGAGCAAAACAGAAAAAAAACAGACTACAAAAGAATAAATAGATCAACCTTGTCTTGGACAGCTTTCATCCTGGACATGACAAATGAATGACAAATGTAGAAAATGTGAGATACTGTTTGTTCAGTCTCTAACCTCCAGCTGTGGGCTCTTGTGAACTCTTTGCCTTATCGCTGTCTACAATCGTCTCCTCTTTACTCACTGTGAAGGTCCTTGGCTATAAATCGCCAGGAGAGCTGCACAACCAAAGATAACGCTAATGCACTTGTAAGCTCAAACCAGTCACTTAGCTGGGATATTTACAGTTTTCTAACGAAAGGCTCGCCTGGAGGAGACACTTCAAAAACAGAGAGAGCTGAATGGAGAAGAGTAATGATGTGTTTGTTAGAGATAGCATGAGCAGCCCCAGCCTTTGAGGTGATGCACAATGCTGTATCTGTAGTGGTGTTATGTGGTTTTCTTTAACTCTTATTCAACCGGGCAGGTTGACGGATGGTGTGTTTTCTTTTAAGGAAGTGGCCTGGAGGGGTCTGTACAAGTGAGGGGAGCATTTAACACACCTGAGAAGTGTCCAGTACAACCACTGCCTTGTACTATTGATTGATGTGTGGAGCTGTTTGGTGAATGAGTGCCATGCTTAAAGGATAAAGCTGGTGACATTCTTTATTTATCAAAACCAACAATTAATTGATCCTACTAACAAGTATTTTCTGTGTAACCAAAGCCCGATAGTTCTGTGTCCTCAATTATTTTACAAATGCTATTAAAAACATATCAGTGCGCCACACTTTTCCACCGGGTAACTGTTTGTCCTTCTTTATGATAAACATGACTCATTCTCACATATACCATCCTGCTGCCGTAAATACTGACAAGAGCACAAATAGATGCCCATCTATTTCAAGAAATGACTCAGTCGTTTCTTTAAAAAAATAATTAATCTATAAATTTGTGATTTGTTATTTTTTAAATGACATGTTTAGTAGGAATGGATGGTCTTGGACTGCATGGCACATACACAGGCAGAGATGTAGAGAAAGACTGTTGGTTTTGGTGTTTTCATTGGATTCGTTGATAATTAGAAAAATATAGAATAACGCCTCATCCTTTTAAAGGTGGTTTCTTGTTAGTTTCTCCTGAGCTGCACCAAAACTATTGCCTACAAGACACAGTAGCAAACAGAAAACTGCATCTAGAAAACTGTTTTTTTTTTTTTTTTTTCTTTTTCTTTCTCTCTTGCACCTGAAGAGAGACAAAATAGGGAAATACGCATCAAGACATCTTTTATTACCAAGTACTTTCAGTAAATTTACCACAATCCTCATCCTAATTGGTGGATAAAGAATGTGATTAAGTATTATTTCCCAAATTAACTGCTGGTAAAAGTTTTATACCAGCCCACCCTGTGTAAAACCACAGTAAAACCTCAACACTTCAACCACACAAAAAAACAGCTGGACCTGGCGTCAAACTGGTAATTTTTCCACATTAATTGCACTCACAAGACTTTCAAGGCCTCTGGTCATCTCACACCTCCCCACAGCCATCTCTCAGTCTTTCTCTATGTATGTCTGTCTAGCTCTCTCTCTCTCTCTCTTTGGTATGTCCTCAGCCAACCCTGAACAGCTTTATGTGAGGGTTTGGTGGTTTTGAGATCTGCTTTGCTCAACATCAATCCAGGCCGGACAAGTGAAATGCCTTAAAATGACTGAAATCCCCCCCAAAGCTGATAGTACAGGGATAGTACAGGCTTATGTGTTCCAGTGGGATCTAGAGGGAGTTAGATGGAGAGAGAGCAGAGTGGTTCCACTGTAGAATTCAATGCAAATGAATGTACGGGAATCGGTGTGTTTTAGTACACGTGTGCTGTATCACTGCCACATAAAATAACACAGAGTGGAGTCGTGCTGTTGTGGATGAAAGCAGGAGAGTCAGACTGAGAACAAAGAAAAGGAAAGAGTAATATAGACTTAGAGACAGAGAGAGGGTGGTGGTGAGGTATCAAGAAATGAAAAGCACATTTTCATTATTTCATTCTGTCACACAGACGCACCATTCTCTCTCTCTTTCTCTCTCTCTCTCTTTCTTTCGTTCCCTCCATCTATCTCCATGCTCTAACTCCCCTGTATGTTTATTTTCTTCCCTTCCAACTTCCCTCACTCGTCCATCTATCTCTCCTTCCTCTCCTCCCTCCCTCTCTTTGTCAATTAGCTCATGTAAACTCTGCTTTCCCTCATTGTTTTTCCAGGGGAAAATGCCTCTGCTTTTGATTAAGCCCAGGGCCCTGCTTTAATACCACCACCCCCCACGACACCCCCCACACACACACACACACACACACACACACACACAACACACACACACACACACACAGTACCAACATCATACATCATATCTCGCTTTGCTCTTGAGCAGCAGAGTGTTTGGGCTTTTGCAACCAGATACTGATTGACTGCCTGTGTGTCTGTCTCTCAGGAGAAGCCACCATAGATGTGCTGTGACATGTTTGTTTGTGCCTGTCCACACTGTGTATATACACTCTGAGAGATGAAGGAAATACCCAGTTATCAGTGTTCAAGTGTGCATCCACATACAAACGCACACAGAGACACACACCGGTGCTGGTTTGGGAGGTGGACGGCAGCAGCACCTGTCTGCCAGCTGTTTGTTGTCCCTTGGGGGGTTTCAGCCGTCTGACTGACAGGTGAGGAGGCCTGGGGCTGAGAGCCACAACACAGCTGGCCTAGCCCAGATGCCGAGGAGGGACAAAAATCCACTGTATGTGTGTGTGTGCATGTGTGTGCGTGTGTGTTTTTTGTGGTTGCCTCATTACTCCCCCATCCCCACTTCTTTGACTTTTGAATAAGTAGGGGCTTGAGTAAGGATTGTGAACAGGTGAAATTGACAGACGAGAGCACGGCCCTCATTTCCTCTGTGCTTTGTTTCTGTCCTTTTTGGCATTTATACATTTTGTCATTTTCTAAGTATCCAATAAGCCTCAGCACTTTATTCATTCATCAACTTCCTCTTACTCAGACTTCACTCTTTATAATTTCATCTATACCCTGTATGTCACTCCTTTCTTCTTCCCACTTTCTCTCCTTCTTCTTCTTCTTCTTCTTCCTCTCTGTCCCTCTCCCTCCCTCCCTCCTTCCTCTCATTCCTGCTCTCCTTCCTTCCCTTGTTGCCTCTCTTTCTCCGGTTCCCTCCATCTCCCCTTTTCCACATAAAGCTGTTTTTCATAGAAGCCCATGCAGCCTGGAATAGCATTCCCCCGGGCGCTGCAGGGTGAAACACTAGACTTTTCTGAGCCCCAGCCAAACAGATGCTGGCTCTTGGAGTCCCACCAGAAACAAGCCATCATGCCTCTCTCTTTCTCTCTCTCTCTGTCTCTCTCTCTCTCTCTCTCTCTCTTTCCTCGACCCTCTCTCTTGTTCCTCCCTCCCTCTCTCTCTGTCTCTCTCTCTCTCTTTCACTTTCATGCTTTTTGTTTCTTCTCTTCCTTTTCTGTCCCTGGTTCCCCGTCTTTCTTCCTGGTCTCTCATTCTCCTGACACTTTCTCACACTCTCTTCTCTGTCTGACTCTCTCCCCCTCCTCTCTGTGAAGGGCAACATCTTAGTGTCCTAATCTCTTTGCAGAGTGTCGTCCAAACAGCCCGCTGTCTGGCCTCGAAAGTCTGTTCAGCCTCTGCTTCGTCAAACTTCCTCCATCAACATCCCTTTGTCAGGTGCCTGTTGCTTTGTGCCTCTACTTTTGAGCAAGAGTCCCGTGCTTGGAAACAAGGAAAGCAGTGGAAAAATGGGGGGGGGTTCTTTCTCCTTTTTCTTCCCTCCTTTATCCACCCTGAAGTCTATACTCCTACATTTTCCTTCCTGCCTCTTTGCTGTCTTTCCTTACAATTCTTGTCCCACCTCATCCCAACTTTTTTTTTTTCTATTTTGGCACAACTTGCTAGCCTACCCCCCTCTTTCACCCTCCCCGTATAGCTCCTTCCTCTACTTCTTTCTCTCTCTCTGCCTTTCTTGCTCGCTTGCTCAGTCTTTAAATTTGCTTGAACCCAGGGACCCTGTCTGTTACGTAAATGGGTTAAACACAGACACACATGTGCTCTCACATACTGTATGTACACACTCATTGCCTGCACATACAAACCTTCTTTTCACTACTCATGCACGCGCACACATATACATGTGCACACGCACAGAGCGCTATAGGGCCAAACTTGGCTTTGCAGCTTTTGGCAGGTGTTCAACTCTCTCCCGGTCTCCACTATCGCTCACTAGCTGATGCAGTGTTTACATGAGCTGCCAGTTACAACCAAATCAAAAGCTTTTCCCTCTGAGCTTAGAACAGTTGGGGGCCGAGGAGGTATGCTGTGAGTGGGTATGTTAATACTGATTTGACTATAGCCATTTTGGGGGCTGAATGTAGCCATTTGTGTAAGTGCTGCTGCTCTGAATCCACTCGACCTTAGTTAAACTGGGTCTTTAAAACAGGTCCTCTTCAGAGTGGAGCTGCATGATGACTCTTGACACATTTTGAAAATACTCTGGGCTGATTGAGGGTACTTGATTTTTACATAATCAAAATATTCAGCAGTGCAAAGTTGGAATTCTTCAGTGGCTTCGGCAACGCAAAAATTACTGCTGTCCTGTTGACTTAGGTATCTCATTATTGATTATTGAATTATTTATATCTTGATCATTATACATCTGCTCATGACAAAACAGCCATTCATACTCAGAATGAACCCGGTGAACCCTAGGGTACGTAAGCCTGTTATAAGGTTATGTAACATATTATGGTGGCTGCACAAGGCATTACATCACTGGTTAGATTACTGGGGATCAGGTCTGCTCACACACAGCCTCTGCCCCAGCATACACACACATTGCTTCCCGTTTTATAGCTCTATATAGTGTGGATAAAAGCTCATATGTCTGTTTAATGAATCCTATTCATTTGGTGAGGAGAATAATAAACAGTGGTATTAATGTTTTGTTTATGTTTATGTTCTTGTGTCCTGCGTCAGAATCCAAAATGAGTATCAGGTGTGTGTGTTGGAAGGCCTTACCTGTATTTTTTGGCGGGCTTTGGATGTGGCGTTACTCTAAATTTAATTGGTTAGAGTCATAGGCTGAAGCTAAGCAAAGCACTATTAATATGGATTAACTATACAGCATGGTCCAGTTGCCATGTGGTCAGTCAGATATTGTGTGTGTGTGTGTGTGTGTGTGTGTGTGTGTGTGTGTGTGTGTGTGTGTGTGTGTGTGTGTGTGTGTGTGTGTGTGTGTGTGTGTGTGTGTGTGTGTGTGCATCTGTGTATGTAGCTTAGCCGGGGCCGAGTACAGGGATGATGTGTGGGGTGATTGTGGTAAGGAGGTGAATTAGAATTAGAATTAGTGAGGAGACGTTAAGCGGGATGGGCTTACAGGCTAAGCGCTGTGAGGTGGTGGGGGGATGTGATCCTTACATAAACACACAAGTGCATACACAGAGCAAGATCAATCAATAGACGAATGTCTATCTGGTCTGACTGAGGTGAAGCTAGATGACAAGAGAAAAAGGAAGGGGTGGGGGGGGTGACTGAAGAGAACAGACAAACGAGGCCAGACACACACACACACATATATATACAAATGTTCAGTGTGTGGTGTCTTGTGCTCTGTGGGTACACACACGCTTTGTCTGAAATCCAAGCTCTAAAGAGACTGTAGGCCTCTGTTGTCTGGCAGAAGCCTTGGAGTCGCCTGATGTCTTCTGCCCAGACTGAGTTCTCTTTTCTGGAGACAGAGAGCGAAGATGGCACAAGGTTATTAGAAGCAAAGTGTGTGTGTGTGTGTACATAGATGTAATGGCCAGTAATAAGCACAAAACTTACACACACACCATCACACACACAATCACACACACTTTGACCCTATGTGGCATCAATGCAGCTCCCCTGTGAGTTCCTATACAGCTAGACAGATGGTGGTCTGCTTTACTGTACATCTACATCCTGATTGCTTTATCTGCTTGTTTGTTCTGGTGCCATCACTTGTTTGCTTGGTCTCCAAGCTGTTCGGAGCAATCCTATTGCCTTGAGGGTTACCACCATCACCATTTGTTGGATTAGCTTCTTGACATTGTTTGTGCATTGTTTATTTTATTCTGTGTCTTCTCCTCTCTTTTGATTTTATTACTGCTGATATATTATTATATACAACTATTTGTGTGTGTTCAATATTTCTGTACATGTGAGTAAGAGTTTCACCCGCCCATTACCCATCTCCTTGATTGACTTGTTTTACAATTTTTAACGGCATTTGTGGGAAAAACTTGTGTCTTGGTGATGAAGTTGGAAGGAATTTCCTGGTTGGTGTTTTGCTGAGAATGCTTCAGACAAGCTGTTCATTCACAGACTTGTTTCATTCATTTTTTTTTCTACATCCATATGCACATGGAAATTCACCTATTTCGTCTGTGCCTGTGGCCCTCAGCTGCATCAAAGATCACATCCAAAAGACACACAGGCACATCCTCGCAGGGTCACCCACTGGTGATACTGACTGCTGGGTTTGACTTGAGGCTGTCTGTCGCGCCTGGCTCCAGTTCCCTCACATGACCTCACCCTTCGCCCCTCAGCACTCTCTCCATCTGCCCTCACCAGGCCGCACAATGGACAAAGAGTGCTTGAAGAGTGTGTGTGTGTGTGTGTGCATGTGTATGTGCTCATGTGAAAGTGTGTGAACATTACCAAGCGACATGCCAGTCTTTCATCTTTTACATATATTGTGTTTTTGTGTGGTTGAGCCAGACTTGATGAGATGGCCGTTCAGCCCCTGAGACCTGACACTCAGGGGCACAAGTTCACAGTCTGTCTGCTCAACCATTTCCCTGCCTGCCCCTCTCTTCTCCTCTCCTCTCCTCTCCTCTCCTCCATTCTTCCCACATGGTCTTTAATCCTCAGTCTGCATAGCGACACTTAAACACACTCAGATGCATCGGCATACACACAACCGCCAACACGAATGCATATTGACACGGCACAAAATGAGCGAACACCAGCCATCGTCAACCGTTGCTTTCATTTGCTCATACGATCTCACTTTATGGCTATGATTGGCCATTGCGTGTCCACACCCCTGTGTACACACAAATACACACACACACACACACACACACACACACACACACACACACACACACACAGAGACATAAGGACGCTCAAACACACTGTTTGCTCTACTTCCTGCATTGAGCTGTCTGGCTGGCATCATCTCCAGCTACAGTGCCAAAGGGTCAAAGGTGACCACCGCTTGGCAGCACTAGCTCCATGTCCTTCCGCTCTTCTGTGGGTATGTGTTTGTGTGTGTGTGTGTGTGTGTGTGTGTGTGTGTGTGTGTGTGTGTGTGTGTGTGTGTGCATGTGTTGTCAACGTGACAGCATGATCTCTTTGATCAAGTTTGCTCTCCTGGAGTTTTCTTCCATGTATATATACAATATAATATACACAGCCTTTACATGCTGCACTGTTTTCACTGTCCTCCTCTGCTTGCCAACAGCTCCTTTCCTCCTCTCCTGCTAGCATCCCTGCTCCTCCTTTTCTTTTGATTCCCTCCCACCCACCTCCCACAGCCCTCTTACTTTCAGCCTCCCACCATCCCTCTGTCCTCTTGGCACGGATTGACAGGATTGAGTCTCTTGGATTGTCCACACTTCCCAGTGAGACACATATTGTGTCAGTGTCCAGCCCACTGAGTGCTGCACCGCATGTGTACAACCCAGCAGGGAGCAACACTGTCCAATACCTACTGTATATGTACCAGGCTGCGCCACTGTGGAACCCAATTTACCCCAAAGCCCCTGACTTAAACATTGTTTATATGTTTATAGTTTATTGAAATTACACAGTTCCAAGTTTTTGAACATATGACTTAATTCATAATATACTGAAAAGTTTTTTTTCCAACAGGAAATAATTTTGATTACGACTCTTATGCATTCCCAACAGAACAACCATTATTTTCAAATGCATTCAAATGGATGGATTCTCTCTGTACTTTCATCATTGCATTTCTCTGGAGCAAAGAACTTAAGAGTTCCTCTGTAATTGGGTCTCTTGCTTTCCAGTGCAGCACATTCACCCAACTGACTTATTGATGTATTGTTATGTTCATAAAATGGCACATTTGTTCAGAATTTTCATTGAACTGTTCCTCGGGAGAAAAAGACTTGGCTGCAGGAAGAATGTTTGTTATCACTGTTATCTCAGTGGTGCTTTTGGAGGAGTTGGCAACCTTGCTCAGTATCACTTTGTGGGGGGGTGTGTGTGTGTGTGTGTTGAGGATGTTTTCTCACTCTTATCGACGTGTCCTTGGCTGTGCAAGTGCACTAGCCTTCTATTAGTGTAATTCGCTTTCTTTTATGTATCTTGTAAAAAAAATACAAAGAACTTGGGGAATAAAAGTGAGTAAAAGAGAAACCAGTGTCAGAGGCCAGTAAAAAATTACAGTCTATATACTATATATAGAATGTATATTTGTTTAGTATTTATTTTGTTAGTTTGGCCAGATGTATACAGATGTATTACAGAAAAAGGATGAAGTATAATACAGGAAAAGAGAGAATGACAGCTCCAGTGCTAGAACATGGGAGAGGCTTACCTTAAAGCACCCCTCTGCTGGCCAGACAGGAAGTGTATGTAACAGCCTCAGCACAAAGACCCACAGTGTGTATCTGGGCCAGCAGGAAGAGGGACCGAGGGAGGAGAAATCCAAGTCTCAACACAGGCCATCCCTCGCTCCCCAGCTCTATACTCAGCTCTGTGCAGTACTTTCTCTGCAATATTTCCAGCTTTCTTTTTTGCAAAGCTGCGCTCAACTGCTCCATGTAATGATACTGGATTACTGTCCTCCAAGTATCTGGAGCACTTTTCTGTCCTTAATCTTGTAACTGCTGTGCTCTCAACCGCTGTCCGTGCATCAGGGTCGTACAGTTTTGTCACGGCTGATTCTTATACTCTGTTGTCCCCCATACATCACCCTATAGACTCCCCTTGTAATTCCTTTTCTCTCTGCTTTCTTTTTGCAAAGTTTTTTCATTCTTTTATTGCCGTTTCCTTCTTCCGCAAATACACATTCTCTCACGGTGCTATGTATTTTTTCTTTTTTTTTTTTTTCTTTTTCATTTTTATTTTCGGACCGTGTTCTCTTCTCTTGCAAATCCACATTCCGTCAGCTCATATATCTTTGTGTCTCTGCACTTTCTGGTCGGTTTGCCCCTCTCCAACTGCCTCTTTGTCTAACAGCGCTCAGCTCCTGATGTTGCAGAGTGTAAGGCATTTTGATTTGAAACACTTTCTTTGAACATGATAGTGTGCACACTATGTGTTGGTTCTTGCTATCTAAGGGCAAAATGCAGAAGGGATAAGCTCCTACTCACATCTCAATAATATTCACGGCTCCATATTTCACTTTGATTTTATTCACATCACATCTCTCTCCCTTTTCATCTCTTTGTCTCCCTTTCTCTCCGCTCCTGGCCTGCTTCTCTCCACAGTCTAGAGAGTGAAGTCTGAGCTAGCTGAGACGCCTGGCCCAAGGCCTTGTTGCTTTATTTGCATTTCACCATGCTCTCCATGTGCCAGGAAAACGCCACCTGGTGGTGATAGCCCCGGTCTGCAGCCACCGTTTCAGCAGCATGTGTGCGTCCCTCTGATGTTTGTATCTTGTGAAAGCCGCGTAGGTAGCAGCGAGAGTAAGTGTAACTCCCACCCACTCCACCCCCCTCTCCCTCCTTCCTCCTCCCTCCCTAGTGTTCCCCTTCTCTTTCCCTTTCCGGCCTTTGTGCAGCTGTATTTATTTGGGCTGGAGCAGGGCAATGCAGAGACACTGGTCCTTAACACGCTCGGGCCCCCGCCCCAGTTGACTCCTTTAAGCTGAGTAGAGATGGAGGTTGACAGGGTAATAATGCTGGTGTCAACACCACTTACAGGACAGTTATATCAGTATCAGCTCGGCAGGGGGACGTTCACACTCTGTTAGGCTGGGTCGTGAACCGTGCTGGGGGCCCCCAGCCTCAGCCACACACACACACACACACACACACACACACACACACACATATGCAGTACACTTGAGCCTCTGCTAATGAAGCAACTTGGACGTACATAAATGCAAAATGCTGATACTCATATACAGTTAAAACTAATTTATGCACACGAGCTGAACACATTAATTCAGCATATGTACGCCTTCTCCTAATATGTTCTTTTTAATGACATCATTACGTGTAAGTGTGACTTTTTAAGCTAATTCTTCCGCTCATAATTAAGGAGTCTGATACATTCAAATTTAATCAGCTAAGTCAGTGAGTCTTCATACCAGAGCCTTGTGTGCTTTCTCTTCCTGCCACATGTCGAAGAGTACATTTGTGGAAGTGTGTGTGTGTGTGTGTGTGTGTGTGTGTGTGTGTGTGTGTGTGTGTGTGTGTGTGTGTGTGTGTGTGTGTGTGTGTGTGTGTGTGTGTGTGTGTGTGTTTACGTGTGAGGCTGTGTATCTTCTTGTGTCTGATTAAGTAGGATTCTTGCATTCTTGCTCCTTGAGCCCTAGCGGTCCTTTAGGACTTTGAGCGGCTGTCCAAAAGCAATTCTTGTCAGCATGGCTCCAAAGCACAGAATCCCATTTACACTTAACTATCCATATTAATTATGAATCAGAGTTCTGTTGGAAGCCTCTGTGACCGCAGTGCATAGCAATGATAGTAGTAACCAAGTGGGGCCCTTAACGGGGTTTGTTGTGTTGCAAACACTACTATTTCCGCACTAAGTGTTTTGAGCTACTTAAAGGAAATTACAGCATATATAATGTAGCATAGGCTTTTGTTTAGTTTTGCATAGGGCTCCCTGAATGAATTCCAGGTTTGCCTACATTTTACTCTCTGTCAAGGATGCACTTAGGTTTCTCCAACCTTCCAATCTTCCTCTTTGACTCAGTCCCTTTTTTTTTATCACGGCATACAAATAGCATATGTTGTTGCACACTATCTATTTTATAACATTTTTGCAATATCAACATTCAAACACATTTCTCTGTTATCCTGTCACTCTTGGCAATAACTATCTCAGATTTTCCCCTCTGCCAGAACTAAAATCATTATTCTGATGTTGTTTTATTCTTCATTTCATCTGCATTCATTTTACTGTCAATGTATGTAACATAGAACAAGCTGACAAGCACCCAATACTGCCAATGTTAACACAATGCATTGTTTCACTTGCCCTGATTCAAGGAAACAAGCCATGACATGTGTGTGGATACTGAGTTCATGACTCATTTTCAGCTCAGTAAAGTAAAGTGGTTGATGGAGGGTTAGGTTAGAAAAAGAAAAATTTAAGCCTTGATAAACTGGCTTTTTTGGGGCACCTTGTTAAAGAAGCAGATTAAAATTAAACTGATCTAATGGTGGGAGTTGAGTCTCAAACCTTTACTTTAGACTTAACTTCATATCTTAAAAGTGTCGATGTCATGGGCACAGACAGCCTGAGGCAGAAGAACGCAACATATAGCAACAGCATAGTTTTATTCTTCTAAACCAGGCCTAAGTCATACACACACATAACAGTAGATTTACACATCCTGTACTTAAGTTCATTCCTCTCATGGGAAGTCATTTTACATCCTTCTGAGTAAGCATTTGGCTTACTTTAAATGCCACAAGTGAATGAGTTCCACCTTGATAGGCAGAATATATCCATTCACTCTGAACCCTTTGAACAAAAATCTGATTTGCTTTTATTTGCCAGTTTTACTGCATACAGTAATGAAGGACTTAAAATTGGTGTAATTGCTATACTTTGGGTTTTCATGCTCTCATCTTGGAATTTCCCAAAATTAATTTTTATACGCCACTGGGTAGTCTAATTTAATATAATCTACCCCGTTTTGGGGATACTACCTCTGAGCCTGCGGCCTAATATTTAGCCGAGCTTATATTGTAGCAGCTTGGGAATACCCTGGTGACTTTACAAAGCCAATATCTTTGGATAAGACTCAGGGACTATATTTTTGGAGGCCCATAGAACCCACTGTTGGGTTCCAACCCAGAGATGGAGAAACATTACAGAATACTGTGTAGTTGTGTCACTCAGGTCCACAGTAATCTGCACTGATGGAGCCAAGAGGTGATGGTGGGGTGAGGATAAGAGGATGAATGGAGAGAGGGAGGGACAACGGGAAGGAGTGAAGGGGATAAAGAAGGAGGGGGGTATGTATGGGCATCCAGCCAGTCACATACCCCCAAAACCTCCACTCATCACCCCACCCTCTCACTATCACCCACTCCACTCATTCCCTGCGAGTTCATGCACACCCTCCAGACCCATAACCCCCTCCCTTTCCCTCTCCCACTTTCTTTTGCTTCCTTTCCTATCCTCCGCGCTCCCAACCTTGTAATCCCCCTCTCCCTCCTCTCTCTGCTCCTCCCTCCATCCTTCCCCCTCGCTCCTCTCTTCTCCTCCTCCCTTCCATCTCTCTCTCTTTCTTTCCATCCCTCCCCTCGTCTCTCAGCATCCCTCTCTCCTGGGTCTTCTTGCCGTGGCGTGGTGCTGTTGGCAGAGCGTAGGCGCAGGCGGCACACAGACGGGAGCACAGATGGGCAGCAAGCTGTGCAGGGCGGCCAGGCACACCTGCTCCATACACACACACACACACACACACACACACTCACACTCACACTCATACAGAGCCCTACTCTGCCACCTCGCCACACAGCCTGCCTGCCTGGCACAGTGGCACAGTGATACAGGGACACAAACACAAATACACACTGACACACATGCATGCATACATTCACTCGTACATACATAAGTACATATAAATGTTTGTGAATACAGAGTTGTACATACATCCATGCAAACATCCATGTATTTTCAATAACACACGTAATTCCTAATTTCATCATCAAATTTTTCAGTTTCTGCTGACATTTTTAATCTCATATGACTCTTTAAGATTTGAAGTTTCAAGTAACTTACAAGTTTTTGCTTCTAAAGAGTAAACATTTGAAAAGGTCACATTCACACTTCTCGGTTCACTACACAGGGATCTGGTTAACGCTTTTAGGACAAAAGCATTACTGCACACATACACATACTCTAAACAGTAGCAAAGATAAAGACTTCTTAACACTGAAACAGAAATATACCCTCGTATGACACAGACTTAAATTATTAAAAAAAATTACATAAATAAAAAAGGAAAAAAAATAATAAAATAACGTCCAATAAAAGAGCTGAGTGAACATCTGTGTGGGATAGCCGGGGGGATTAGGAGGGTTTGGAACATTTTAAGCGCATTAAGGATTAAAAAAAGGTCAGAATGTTTAGCAACATACCGATAAACCTCTTAAGCGAAACCCAATTGGGAGGCTGTACCGCGTTATCCTGTGTTTTGGGGAGGAGAAGAGAGGAGAGGGGGAAGAGGAGAAGGAGGGGGGAGAGTGGAGTTGACATTTGTTCCAACAAGGAGGGGAATCTGTGTGTGAACCAACCGTCTGTGCACATACATGTAGTTACACACTCGCATGCACACACATAAGGACACACACTGGTTTGATGTGGCTACAGAGTACATTAGCTCACTTGTTGGTTTGTATGTTGATGTTAGGGGTGTGCATGCCTGCACTGCACAGGCTCATAAATGACCATGTACTGTTTATGAATCTGTCAAACTGTGGTGTGCCACCGCAGAGCCCACTTGTCACTTCTTTCAGTTTTCGACCTTGGCGTTTCATCCCATTTTTTTACAATCACCAGATTGTACATTTCCACACGTGGAGAAATGTAATTTGCAGAGTGCACTGTGCTTTTAGGTCTTGTTTGAATGTGTTTTAATCTGGGCTTTTCTCAGCGCAGCTTTAGTTCCCTGCTTTACTCTGCTCCACTGGCTGTCTGCTGGCCACGACGAGTGACTGACTGACCCCTTTCACCAGTAGGTCAATAGCAGAATCCAACAGGTCACTGAGCCAAAATCTCATCCACAACTGATGGATGGTGGGTTGCTTGGATAGACAGGGCAACAGACCGGTTTGTCTTTTCTGGCCCCGGAGATCAGCTGTGCAGCAGATAATCACAGGGGAAAGAGTCGAGTCACGAAAGGAATCAATGGAAGAAGATGAGGTGGAGCTTAAATGATAAGTTGTGTAGGTTGTGTAGAACAGGGATGGAGGGGGCCTATAGAAGAACCAGATGAGAACGTCGCATAATGCAGTACAGATGGAACTGATGCCGAAAAGCCACAGAGATATGTGCTGGTTGTCAGAGAGATGGTAAGAGTTAAGCCACACAGTGGTAGATTGAAGCATAGTGAGAGGGAGGGAGCGACCACAGTGGGGGGGGGGATACAGTACTGTATGTCAAGGCCATGATGACTGGGGTTATGTTGATTGTGGTGGGGTCATGAGATTTGCCCCGCAGCCTGTAGGGAAATTCTGCAATCAGAGGCCAACGATGGCAGCCATCATTAAGCTGCAGTCACAAAAAGCCGTGGCAGTTAAAGAGGAAAGCCTTGATGTTTCGACTTATCAAGCGCTAAAGGATTAATGTGTTAGCGAACATTTAGCTGTCTTTGTTGCCACATGTCAAATTTAGGTCCAATATTAGCACAGGTTTGGTCCGCCAACCCCCACAAAAATTATTCCAATCTTTTCATCTTGCTGGAACTGGATCTCACTCTCATCACCAGCCATTCATTTACTTTGGCTCTACAATACAGAAAAAGAGTTAGTTGTGCAAAAGCATCAATTTTCAGACTTTTTTTTCCCTGAGTATTTGTGCAAAATGTGCTTCTTCACATTTACATACTTACTTTCTTACTTTTGACCTGAGAATTTTTCCCCCTCTCCCCGAGGATGAGGGAAGGAAAGCCCGGTTTCTGTTCATGAATGTGGCAGCCCATTGTCCCAACTGTTACATCAAGACTGACTCATGCACAGAAACATGCAGAGTTAATCTCATCATTCCAGTGTCTTATCTTGTCAAACCACCGTTACCATCACATGGTCACAATGGTTATTCAGTTTTATTTGCAACAATTGTCAAACATAGTTGGATATCAAAAAAATAGGCACATGCCTAACAGTCCTACGTGTGCTTCTGGTTTTTATGTCTACATCATTAGGCCACACTGTGTGCGCTCTGTCTGTGTGTAGTTATTCTTTTAATTCACTGGTTTGAGGGGGCTGCAGTGTAGGCTAAAAGGTATGAGGTTAGAGATGAGGTTGCTGGCGATGGAGGGGCATCCGGGGGGGCTGCAGGACTATGATTGGGGTAGCTGAAGGGAGGGCTTTGGGGGGCTGCGGTGTGAAGATAAGGGGCTGGATGTGTGGTTAGGAGGCTGTGTGTGTGTGTGTGTGGGGGGGAGCTGCTGTTGTAGGCTGCAGCTGGCAGAGCGGTGATAATCAGCAACCAGACCTCCTCTGTCTTACCTCCTCTCCCCCTGTATTCCTCGCTTCTCTACCGAGCTATATGATGCACTGTTGAACTCAACAGTGGCACTGATTTCCAGTGAATGATGTAGTGCTGTGTTGTAAGCGCACGGTTACTTGGCTAAGGAGCCTGAGCTCATGAAACTATAGCCAGAACTGTTGAAAGCTTCAGTATCTAGCCAGGTCGTCTCATTGTACAGTCTCCATGACAGCTCTTCAAGAGCTAAATGAACTCTTTCTCTGCTGGGGTCTGGTGATTGGAGGAATATATTAGCTATTGGCATCATTTTATTTTGCTAACGGTATGATCTGCCTCCTGGAGAATTGAACTCAGTAAATAATTAACCCGTATAGCGCATTTTGCTAATAGGAGCTGGCAGTTGGAGTTGTGCTCGTTCTTGTTGCAGTGATTTCCATCTTTCTACAAAACAGGGCAGTGACTAAATGGCCATTAAGCCGTCTTTAGTTGTTGCTGTCTAACCAATTGGTGCTGAAAAGCAAAGTCAATTCATAAATTGGATTTGAGAACTAGACCAAAAACTGTATGTGTGGTTGTGCACACCCTGATCATTTAATAGCATATGTTATCCCCACCTGTTTGTTCATTTAGAAGCTGCAAGCAGAGGCGTCCTTCATCTGACGCCATCAGACTCTTTTTCAAAACACACACACACACACACACACACGCACACACACACAATCGAATATTTTTCTCTGAATTAAAAGGAATTTAAAAAGAAAAAAGAGAAGTCATGGTACCTGCTGTTAACCAACAACACGTATCCTTCTGTCTGATATACTGTGAGAGCTGATGTGGTTTAGCCACTTGGCCTCAGTCTGATGTTGAGGACAGCTATCAGTGTCCCTGCTCCTGCACATATCTGCCTGACAGTCTCTTATCTATCATGAGCCTCAGCTTTCACTTGTGGTCTTTCACACCTCTGCAACAGAAGAACACATTGGGGTCATGACAGGCCAACAAGAAATTTAAGAAACAGCAAGGGCCAGGTTTCCTAGTGCAGGGTTTTCCAAAATGTGATATGTCCACATTGAAAAACAACTGTTCTCTGTTACTCAGTGCATGTTTCAAAAGTAATGGATATTATGGTATTGTAAGGAATGATCTCCAAATAAAAATATCAGTGAGATAGGAGCTCCATGGTGTCAATTACACAAAAGATCCTGGATACATTTCTTCCTCTACTGACTTGCAGATTTTTTTTAAACATTTAGCAGATACCAGGAAGAGCAAATTTGTAGCTTTCTTCTCATGAAAAATAAACATAACTGAACATCAAGTACTGCACTTGTGGAGTTGTTTCACCTCAGTGTGAGTGTGTGTGTGCGCCTGTTAAAAGAACAGCAACATGATTGTATGACATGAATGTAAATATATTGACATTGGTTTTCTCAGCAGACATACGTAATTACATACATTTCATAACTGCAGAACATGGAGAAGGTCTTGAAACACAGTGAATGTACCATTTCTTTGTGCTTCATCATGGTCCATATAGATAGAGAGATATAGTAATAGAATACAGATCTACTGCTACAGCAACAGAAATAGCAAAGTATGAAGTTGAACTTCCATCTGTGGTTGTACGGTCTCTTCAAGTCTTGTGAAGCTTTGTGGCAGCAAATCATACCCTGTAACTTCCACATTACACCATGAGATATCTCTCAAGCATACTGCACATACAGTAAGGTGGCTGTGTATCCAACCAGTGCACGTATGGTGTGAGAAATAGAGTGTTTACAATATTGTAGAGCCCTGTGGTGAAATACTACATGACGGTAAAAAGTCCATTGAAGTCAGGTTGTTTTCTCAACAGCTTTCATTGGCCATCATATATGTTTACTCTGAGTGTGTACCTCAGTGTTTGTCCACGTATGAGTGTGTGTGTTTGAATGTGTCTGGGTGCGTACGCGGCGGGGGCGCAGCCTCGTATGTTTGGAGTGAGTGCCGTCAGTTAGCTGGAATGTGGCGCTACCGCCAATGCTAAGATGGCTGCCAAGCTCTAAGATGGCTGCCAGGATTACACCCAGCCAGTGAGAGACAGAGGAGTGCGAGAGATTCTGCATGTGAAGAGAGAGGAAAAAGAAGCTCTCTTTCATTTCTGGTGTCTTTCTTTCTTTCATTCTCACTCTCGTCTGTCTCGCCCCTCTCTCTGTGGATAAGCAGTGCTTCGTAGGCAGCGAGACAGGTCTGTTATTGTTTCTGCTCAGTAATCTGTGGCTTAGTGTGGCTGCAAGGCAAGTGCTGCTGGCAGGAGTCTGTGTGCTCTGTTATCACCTACAGCCTGCAGATAAACACCTCCTTTAGCTAGCTTGCTAGCTAGCTACTGCCTAGCTAGGCCTGAATGGAAGGCCAATAGCATTAGCCCCCACGCCACACCAGTCCTGGAAATGGAGCTGAGTCTCATTCACCAACTCATACATGTGGTCACAAAGGCCGAGGAAATACGTACAGCTGCCAAGCACGTGTTACGTATTCAGGAACATATATCCATAGACACATCTGACATCTTTCTTCACGGCCCGGACAAGAATGCACCCTCTTTAGACCAACTCTCCAAAGGACTCATGTTACAAAACCTCAACTTGCAACCTCCTCTTTCTGCCTGTAGCTCTTCCAGGTCTAATTGTGACCCTTTGTTGCCAAGACTTGGCATGTTTGTATCTGCTCTTGTGAGTGAGGCCCCAGTGCTTTCGTAAGCCAGTCATAACAGGTGTGTGTTTGTGCAAATGTGTGTGTGTGTGTGTGTGTGTGTGTGTGTGTGTGTGTGTGTGTGTGTGTGCGCGCATGTGTTTGTGTGTGTGTGTGTGTGTGCGCGCGCATGTGTTTGTGTTGCTCTGCTTTCATTTGATCCCAAGAGGAAGAGTTTTGCCTCAACTTTGATAAACTCTGCCTCAAATCCCTCAGGCCTGCCAGACTGGCGCGGTCAGCCTTGTCACAGGGTCACTGTGTATGTTTATGCATTCATGTGTTCAGGATTACAACATGTATTAAAGTATGACACAAAAATTAGAGAAAGAAACAGATTGAGAGAGTGTGCATGGTTGTGTGGGTGTGTGTTCATATTTGTGTGTGTGTGTGTATGTGTAAGGTGCTCTGTTTACGCAGACTAAATCCCTACCAGCAAGAAGGTATTAAATAGGATTAGTGCGAGGAATATGATTGCGTGGTTAGATACTAAATGGCATAGCAGCACACTGTAAATCATTGCACCTTAAGTCAGGAGGGAGAGAGGGAGATGGGAGAGAACATTCTTAGATACAAGACTGTCACACAAAAATGTGTGAATTCACACACACACACACACACGCACACACACAAGATGTATACCATATCCCAGCACATACTGCAAGTCCTTCTTATTCCCTCTCACACCTCAAATATCACAGTCTTGGCAGCACGGACACGGAGCTATGATTCAACAAGACATTGTACACTTACCAGTATGTTTTCCATTACTTTTTTTAGCATACAAACCAACCGGATCCTAACCACTTGTCTTTCTCTACTTCCCCTGCCCGTCTCTGTTTCTGTGCAGAATCCGGACAATCAGACAGCTCCAGCCAACAGGGGGACACAGACATTAAACCACCGCCCAATGGTAGGTATACACACACACACACACACACACACACACACACACACACACACACATCCATGTCCAAACACTGTCAAATCAGCATACTAGAATTGATTCCATCATGCTTATCAGTCTTAACATATTCCAATTATGGATCCAATTAGCAAACACACTCACACAGATGTTGATCCACAAACATGGTTGCAGATGGTTGCCCTCTCAAAGGGTTGTGATTTTCAGGGTGTCTTCCAATTTTTTTTATTTATTTTTTTTATTTGGTTTTGGTTCAAACACAATTTCATGAATTTCTGATGCAGTGTTGTTTTAATTCCCTCCTTTTTCCCAAAGCTTTTGTGTGTCTATGCGAGTCCTGATCACATCCTTTTCTGTGCAGGGCACCTGAGTTTCCAGGACTGCTTCGTCACCTCAGGGGTGTGGAATGTGGCAGAGCTGGTCAGAGTGTCACAGAGTAAGTACTAAAAACACTACACACTCAGGCATAGGAACCAAGAAAAAAAAAAACTGTGTAGAAAAACAAATACCATACCTACAGTGTGGTACAGTGTGATTTGTGGCTTGGAGTACGTTTGGTTCCTGATTGAGACAAAAACTGCAACGGAAAAAAAAAAAAACAGCTAAATTGAAGGAGCACAGTACTATCCATTGTCAGTGCCTTTTTGAGTATAACTACTACTGAGACACAATGGAACTCTGTGGATGATTATTTTCCTCCATTGAAAATCTCTGATATGTATCATCTCAACTCACTCATTACCGTTTATTTTTCTTCATGTTAGCTCCTGTAGCCACAGCGTCGGGTCCTAACTTCTCACTGGCTGACCTGGACAGCAGTCCCAGCTACTACAACATCAACCAGGTGGCTCTGGGGCGACGCTCCCTCACCTCCCCTCCTTCAACCAGGTACACAGTCTGAGCTATAAGTCCAAACTGACAACAGGAGTGCACAGGTGCATAGAGGTGCATATTGCTCCGGAAACACCAATGACCATTATACAAGTCCAGCTGTTTGCCATTAGTAGAGTCTCTTGTGGGAGAAGCCACCGTGTGGCTTTAGCAGTGTTAGCTTGGCATGTGATTCGCTGCGATGCCAAAGGCAGACCGGAGGGAAGTGTGAAGTCACAGTAAAATGTGCCAACAGTATATCGCTTCTTATCGCAAGGATGACTTTACTGGCAAGTAAAGTACGGCAATTCATTGAGGTTTCTTGCTGTGAATGACATTAAGTACCACATTCCCTGTCTAGGAATCTGTCCTTAACCTCGTTACTGTATATATGTGTGTGTCTCTCTCTGTTAGCTGTTCTCCTCTTTAAGTGATGTGTGATGGCTCTTTCTGCTATTTCTTCTTTTTTGTCTTTCTTAACTTGTCTCTTTCTCTCCTCTTACCTCTGTCATCCGCTGTCACTTTAGGTCTGAGGTGGAGTTGTACGCAAATCTTCCACGGAGGTAGTTATAAAAACACCTACAAAGACACAAACTAATGCGACACATGCACAGAAAAACACACACACACACACACACACACACACAGAGAGAGAGTCTTACTGTGTGGATGTCTCTGCTGTCTAACATTTCTTTCTGTTTCTTCCTTTTTCATGCGTAGTTTTGACATTTCTTGTGCTTCATGTCTGTTCTGCTGTTTGTGATAATGTTATTGTTTCCACTAAGATGCAAAACCTGAAGCCTCTTCAAAAGTTTAAATGCTTGTTTATATGATCACTTTTATGTTATCAGCCTTGCGAGGTATTTTATCCTTGAGCCATACATACCCTGCCATTATATTTAAAAAAAAAAAAAAAAAAAAAAAAAATCATGCCTCCCCTCCCTCTCTCTTTCTGCCTCCCACCTCTCCTCCACCCTCCAAACATCCTCCCCATGTCCTCAGCTCCACCAAGAGGAAGTCATTAGACGACAGTGAGCTGGAGAGCCCCACAGATGATGTTTTCTACCCTGGACGCTCGCCTGCTGCCAGCTCTTCCCAGTCCAGTGCGTGGCCCAATGACATGGATGCAGGTACCCCACCCTATCCCACCCCACACCTGTCACCCACTAAGAAAGCATCATGAAACTTTTTTATACACCCCTGCCTGACCCCCACCTCACCACCTGCGCCAAAATCCAAACTGATTCTTCCATCTGACTCTGTCTCTTCTCCACACCTTACCTCAATCACTTACAGTACCTTCACTCTTCACAGCCCTGAACACGCCTCTGACCCTCCCACTTACCCACCAGCCACCTTCCTTGAGACCCTTTGCCTCAATCTGACCATTGTACAACTTGGAGAAACAGGAGCACCCTAGGATTACAGCTCATACTAACAAAAGTTTAAGTTTTCAAGAAAAAACAAACATTAAGAGTGCTTCATTTATCTAATATTGAAAGCTATGACCATGGTTGACCAGGATGTACTGGTCACAGTGTCTAGCAGTTTGAAGAAGAAGCACTTGAGTTTTTTAGACTGTTGTTTATACCCTGTCATATATTTAAGCATGTAAATATATGTAAACTTACAAAATACAACTGTTTAAGATCTAACAATTTTCCCAGATTTTTCTCCGTCTATGACAAAGACATAAAGACACCTGCCAAAAGAAAGGAGACTTGGACAAATAATGAAAGAGTAGGTTTAGGTCTAGTCAACAAAAAATATAATCAGCAATAAATGGTCATCACTCTCACCTTATGTTGAGGCTATTTTACGCTAATTGCAATAGTCTCTTCCTTTATTGTTCAGTAAATGGCTTGAAAACCATCAACATGATTTAAATGACAGTCTGTGCCATTTTTTGGTCCGAATGTTTTCAACACCATCACTATAACCCCAGAAAATTGAATTCATCATGGATAAATGGTGCTTAATGCCATCCACCAAATAGCTCCAGACATTGGGAATATAAATGCCAAGATGCATCAAGAATGAAATAACAGCTTACAGCAGCCTGTATTAAGGCTTTATGTTGGTGTTTCCATTGTTTTGGCAGTAACCACTACCTCTGCAATTCAGCTTTGGACATTACCCTCTTTATTCTACCTCATCCCTCCAAGAACCCAATAACTCCAAGGAAAAAAACCCGCTCTTGTTCCCTTCATTTGAGTCCTCACTCCCTAATCTCAAGGCTTCATACTTCCTCATCCTCACCTTGAAGCCATAATCACACACACAGTTTACCTGATTTTGTGTCAGTTATCAGCCATTCACCTACCTCCTTCATACACAAATGTTCACTCTTACCTCTCTCCCTATCCCTCTCATTTTCTCTCTCTCTCTCTGCCTCTCTGTCTCTGTCTGTCTGTCTGTCTCTTTTTCACTCTTCCCCTATCTCATTGTTAACAATACCCTTCTCCACTTTCAGTGCAGCACCATTTGGCGAGTGTGCAGGAGAGGAAGATAAAACATGAAAACGATGGCGTGCAGTTTCCTTACCATGGTTAGAACAACATTGATTACACTCATATATATTTGCTATTTACCAGCCTTTCATGTAGCTCAGTCATTCCTGTGTATGTGTGTGTGTATATATATGCATATATACATATATATACATATATATCATATATACTGTATGTGTGTGTTTGTTTGTGAATTGTATGAATGTCTTTGGTAAGGACAAAGACAGCGTACACAAAAATGGGACTGTACTTGTGTATTAACCTCAGTAATGTTCAGTTGTCATCAGATTGATGTGATTGCTGCTCATCAAAGTTTCATTTATTGTGACGTACAGTTGCAGGATTGTCAAGGATTATTCATTTCAGGCTTTGCTCTCTGTGTGACACATGAGGCTACAAGTAGCTCACCTAAGATCCCTGGCTTTATCTCACTGAAGTCAGTCCTCCCAGCGGCACTTAAACTGACAGATGTCACACATGCACATATACTGTACATACACACACACACACACACACACACACACGGTGACTCACACACTTCCAGCCCCCCTCATATGCAGACGTTCACACATTGAAACACACATGCTTATCATGCTCCCCACCCCTGCAGGTGTTCAGGTGCCTGCCTTGCCTCCATCCCTCTGTCGCTCCATCCCTCCCTTGCTTCAAATCCCTCATTAAGACGCTTACCGTCTGCGGATCAGAGGTGTAAAACCCTTCCTCCTGCTCCCTAGCTCTCCCTTCAACCTTCCATCCCTGTCTCCCTTCTGTCTAATTGAAAACGTGTACTGCAGGAAGGACCCTGGGGAGGGAGAAAACATGTCAGAGGAGAGAAGGAGGAGAGAGAAGCAGAGAGCAGGCAAGTGGATGGGAGGTGAGAGAGGAGAGAAGAAGACTTAAATGGCGATGGCTAATGAGAGAGAAGGGTTGTCAGGATGTGAGCTAAAGGAGCCAAGAGCCCTGGTTAGGTTTTGCCCCAGCCTACTCTCACTCGAGCCTCAGCGGCTGCTCTCCTGCTCCTGCTCCTCTTAGCTGTAAATGTAATTAAGAGGCTGCTCATCAGAGCCACAACAGAGACTGCTGCACGCCTTAGCGCACCAGAGCCTCACCTCCCATCTTTTTCCTGTCTCTCTCTGACTCTCTCTCTCTCTCTTCCTCTCTGTGTATGTGTACCACCCCCTTACTCTCCAAAGTGCAGCACATAGCCTTGTACACCTCCTAATGAGTTTGGCAAATAGAGGTGTAGAATAGCATGCAAATCTGGTCCCTTTACCAATTAATTTACAGACTCCAAGTGAAAAATTAGGAAGCCAAAACGTTTTGTAATTATCAGACTTTTTTTTTTAATTTTGTGTGGGTTTAGAACTAGTTTTAAACAGTAGCCAGCACAAAACGTATTTCACACTTGAGAATCCAAGGCAAAAAGGAGAGACTGATAGCTGTGGGAGAGCAAGGATGGAGCAATTAGAGAATGTGCGATTTTGGTACGGTGTGTATCCGATTTTCCAAAGGATCCCACCTGCCACAGGCAAAGCTCATCTGGGAATCCTGTCCAGGTTGGGGGTATGTAAACAAGTGAGCACACACACACACACACACACACACACACACACACTCACAAACAAACAGAGGGGTTTCTAAAACAACAGAAAAACGCACACACAGACACACACACACACACAGGTGTGCTTCACCGTCTGCCCACAGCACCATCTACTCCCCCTGACTCCTTCCATAACCAACAGAACACACACACACACACACACACACACACACACACACACACACACACACAAAGATGCATTCATACATATAAATCACACAAACACGGTTACATTCAGATACACACATGATAGATTTCTGCACACATATCACATAGGCCACACAGATACACACACACGCATGCACAGCTGAAGCGTGGTCCCAGATGGTGTTTCCGTGTGTGTGTAGCCTTGGGATCCGTGAGGATGCTGGAGACATCTGCTCCACAGGGGCTAGAAGAGGGGTGGGGGAGGTTAGTGGAGGCAAACGAAACAACCATGATTTCATATTAGTTCCAAATGATTGTGAAATTTTCCTCAGACACCAGAGACTTGTGGTGGTGGGGGGCTTGCTTGGTGATTTGAGTTAAATGTTACAGGCCCTTAGAGGGGTACGACTGGACTCACATATGTGCTTTAAATCACTGGAGAGAGGAGAATTCCCTGACTTTGCTTCACTTGTTTAAACCACTGTCTCCTGTCTTTTCCAACTGTGTGTGTGTGTGTGCGCATCTGCGTCTGTGTGTGCTTCAGAGGCGCATCTGGTGGCAGGCCTGTTAGTGCAAAGAGACAGAAGGGTCATCATGGGAGCGCTTGATTGGTTGCCAGTGAAATACTAAGTCTTGCCAGGAGAGGAAACACTGCAGTTGTGGCACATACACACTCAAGCACACAGACACACACACACAAACCAGATCAGACCATTGCATAGTCTCTGAAATACTGTCTTTCACATTACCTCGGTGACAGTGCTCGAACTTCCTGTGTATACGGATGTCAGTCTTCATATGATCTTCTCTGTGTTTCCTGGCTCATATTTTTTTATACTGAAGTTTTATGTTATAATTCCAAAATAAAAGCACATAACTACCTCTCTGAAACCATAACTCTTTAATCTACAAGGTTCTGATTTCTTCCAAATCTCAGTCTTTCCCAGCTCTCCCCTCCAGGTGCCTTTCCTTGTTTAAGTCTCTGCAGACTGCTCTTATTTCGAGTTTGCTCCCACCAGTGTGACAGTGTCATAGCAATCACTGCTAACTACTGGTGTCAGAAGTGGGATCGGGGTTGTCTTCATGCTTGGAATTTGTCTGACAGTACAATACGCCCCCAGACTCCCACTATAGTGGGGGGAGAAAAAAAAAGAAATATATGTCTGCTAAAGACATAAATGGTTCACACATATTCACTCCCACCTGCTTGAGACTTAACTCTTTCACACAGGGAGGGAAGGTTTTACACGCCCCCACACTCCCATAGACTTTCACACGTCTCCAGCTGGAGAACTGAGGAGGAATCGTATTTAATGCCTTTTTTGATGCGGAGGGGCCACAGAAATAGACGACAAAACAACAGTCTAAAAAAAAGTTAAAAAGGAGAACATTTATCACATCATTCACCTATTAGGGAGATTAGAAGAAAACTTACTGAAGGAGAAATTTGTTTGTTGTTTCATCAGTTAAATGTGGCGGTGTGGTGAGGGTCTTTGTTTTTTGTGACTGAACATGTGCTTTTGCTTTCGAGTGTGTTCAGACATCGAGCGTGTGAGTGTGTGTGAGCGAGAGATAATAACCATATTTAACATCTTATGACATTCCAATTTCATACATGTCGTCAGAGCAACGCATTGAAAAACAAGACACTGCTGCATTTTTCACAGGTTCTGCTTTGCTCTCTCGCTCCCTTGCATATTTTCATGTCTCCCACGTTCTTCTCGCCTCTCTCTTCCCCTCTCTCGCCCTCTCTCTCCCGCTCTCTCTCTCTCTCTCTCTCTTTCTCTCTCTCTCTCTCTCTCTCTCCCTCTGTCTCCTCTCTCTGTCCGTCTGCTTGTCTTTCGCACTCAACAGCTGCCGTGTCCATACTGTACAGTGTGTGCTATTTCTGAATGAAGCCTTCTTCTCGTGCAGCCAGCCTGTGAGCTTCGCTGAAGCCAGACCACAACTAGCTGACTGTGGCTGTATGGTGGCCATGCTCATACACAGAGAAAGCCTAGAGTTGGCACCTGAGAGAGAGAGAGAGAGAGAGAGAGAGAGAGGGAGAAAGAAACAGAGAGAAAGAGATGAGACAGAAAAACATACAGTGGTACAGAGGAGTTTATTATAGCTACAGATGTGCTTTGGCTCTGAAACAAAGACCAGATTCAGATTGGCTTTAGCTGTTTTTCCCCTTTTTTACTTTGAAGACATGCACTTTATGCTATGAAATATTGCTCAGTCCATATTATATGACTATAAAGCTGGGAATTGGGAAACTTACAGTATATCTCTGAATGAGTTATTACAGCCTAGGAGCAGCAAAACCCCATGATTAACAGTCAAGATTTTTTGGGTCTTTTCAACATCTATGCTTTCTGGCTGCATCATTTACAGAGTCCTCTGATTGACTCATTGAAACTGTCGGGAGTGAATGACCAACAGCCAAAAGGATAGGGAGTGATGCACTGCCACCAACCAGTGAAGAAATTAAGCACTCTAATCAGAAAAATCATGATTGTTCGAGTCCCCATCAATAAGAATCAGATTGATTTTTTTTTTAGTGTAGCCAGTTAAAAAAGCAACATTTTGTTGATTAAAACCAACTCTCTCTTTTCCTCCCTCTTCCCCCCACTTTTTTTTGTTGATCCCATTTTTTTTTTCGCCAGGACTGTCCTCGCCTGGTTCACTTAAGAAGCCGGGGAAGTTTGATTTCAACGCCCTGACTTCCCAGACGAGGTCCCCCCGCATGGCGTTCACACACCACCCGCTGCCTGTGCTGGCAGGAGTGAGACCAGGTGAGAGCCCTGCCATGAACCCAACAACCCCAACCCCCCCTCCCCTCTCCCCCCTTTTTATAATCTGAAAAAGAGAGAGAAGGAAAGGGAGTGTCAAACTTGATACTAGATTGCCATATTTACCCCCCCCCCCCCCCAAACTCCCCTGGAAACAAACAAAATCAATTGCAATCGTGTGCCTGAAAATGAAAATGCTAAACGTACTTGCTGAGAAAGCAAAACAAAACTTTCCAATCTTCCAGTTTCAACTGCTGAGAAGCAATATGCCCGCAGAGTTTCACCTGTTCAGTGTTACTGCTATCATCATGGCTTGGCATAAATTTCTCTCTCTCTCTTTCAGCATCTCTCCATCCATCCATTTTTACTGCCATCTTTGTGCCTGTTTGTTTTAATATAGTCATTGCATGGTACCATTGCTACATCCATGCCTTTGTGACTGATTTGCCTCACATCTTACTGCTTCATGCATTTGTTGTATTGTTTTTCAAAGTCACTTCTTGCATTGAAAATGACAAGACTGTTTATTCTGATATAATGAATTTGACTGGGTGTCAAAGGACCAATGCAAATCAACGCTAGATTTTCACTGGGTTTGTTGGTTTGCTATAGTGCACCAGTTGATGAGCGAACCAGAGCTTGTTTTTTTGTGTCTTTCATTTCCTACATTCAGACACACCACCTCAGTTGTATTTCTGTTCCTCGAAAGATGTGTCTGGTAGGGTTTTCTTGTTTCTATTTTCTTGAGAATAAGCAGCAAATACAGGTATAAAAAGGAGAACGAAGAAGTAGCATGGATTGATACAGAATTTGCAGTTGCACAGATGTACAATGTAGTGGATAAAATTCTTAATGCACCCTCCAGTGTTTCCAAGTTCTTCTTTCAATAGAGACACTAAGGACAAGTTGTCCTCATAAGGGCTTTTCGGTCCTATAGGATAACCGGTTTCTCCATCTCCAGTCAGAGAATTCCCAAAGTCTCCAGGAGCTCAAGTTTGCCAACAAGTCCCTGTAGGCTGGTCTCACTTTTCAAAGGAATAAATATGTCCTCCTCTCTCTATCTCTCCCTCTCATTCCATTTGTCTCTCAAAGGGATGGTTTGGTCCACAGCCAAACCAGATCTACCGTGTAAAGGTCATTTGGACTCATTGCCCTCCATGTTGAAACGTATTGAATTTTACTTTCGGAGCTCCCCACAGTATATTTAGAAAATATAGTCCAGGCCGGATCTTGCACCATTAAGCCATGTTGTCTATCTGCACAGAGCAGTCCTGTACCCCCTTGAGAAACCAAAACACCAGATTGAATTATGCGTTTGTGTTGATTTTTAAAAATGTGCTACGCTGTTTTGTGTGTGAGTTGAAGAGGTGTGAGGGACTAGCTCAGGTTTCTTTGTTCCCCAACTAACTTCTCACACTCTCGAAACTGTGTGTGTGGACTGTTGGCTGAGAGGGTTTTCATGTAACAGAGAGGCTGTAATGAGACAGTGTTTAGAGATTGTGTATGGGTGCATTCGTGCACGTACACACAGATACACACACACGCGTGCATGTGTAAATTTACACTCTTGTGGAGGACTCTGTGTGCTAAAATGGCTGCCGTCCAAATGGAATGTCCCTCGGAGGCCTTGGTTCTATAAAGAGACTGGAGGATGATGGGAGGGAAGGAAGGAGTGAGGGATGAAAAGAGAAATGGGGGTAGACACAGAGAGGGGGAAGACGCAGTTAGTAATTGTGGCTCTATTTGGATGGACCAGAGCTGTTAGCTCTTGTTGTATAGGTCTAGTGAGTGTTGGTGTTCATGGGTAAGGACTGGATGGTTTATGCCCTGTTTTTGGCTCAGACTGACGTGGAGAGCTGCCAGGTTGACTGTTGTCTGATTATACTAGTCTGGAGAGTCCGCCACTGTGGCGGCGATTATACATACACACACCAATATACATACAAAGGCAGATGAAAGCTGCAACAGACATAGCAACACATTCAAACAGACAGAGAACTAAATTACATGCACACCAAGAAACACACAAAAGTCACTTGCACTCGAAATCACAAACACAAAAAGACAAGGACACTGATACAAGAAAACACAAAAGTTAGAACATACAGGCACTAACACACTTTGTGAGTATAGTATACACAAGAGATAGTAGGTGACAGACATAATCACAGATGCTTGTTTGCCAGGCTCCCCTCACCTAGCAGCTTGCCTCTTTAGTTTGGTGTGCCAAATTACCAAAGACAGACAGTGGAGTCCTGTGTGTGTGTGTGTGTGTGTGTGTGTGTGTGTGTGTGTGTGTGTGTGTGTGTGTGTGTGTGTGTGTTTGTGTGTGTGTGTGTGTGTGTGTGTGTTGTGTGTGTGTGTGTGTGTGTGTATGTGTATGTGTGTGTGTGTGTGTGTGTGTGTGTGTGTGTGTGTGTGTGTGTGTGTGTGTGTGTGTGTGTGTGGCTGGCTGGCTGGCTGGCTGACTAATGTCTCCGGGAGGCGTTTTGTGGTCGGTTGGGAGCGGAGGGGAGATTCTCTCTCAAGCTTCAAACTACTGGGCAGAACCGCACAGCAAGGATATGCTGCTGATTGATTACACATCACCGACAAGCAATAAAACAAAAGTGGAAAAATCCAGTGTGTGTGTGGCTGTGTCATAGCCCAGTGGTCTGTGTGTGTGTCAGAGAGAGAAAGAGAGAGTGAAATGGATAAGGAGCAGAAGGCAGAAATACTGTAACACACTTTAGCTTGTATGAGACTGAGTGTGTGTGTGTGCGTGCGTGCGTGCGTGTGTGTGTGTGTGTGTGTGGTGATGCCAGGCCAGAGGTACAGAGGAATCTAGTGGGCTGATTTATAAAATGAATGGGACCAGATGTTGCCCACTAGCTGGGGATAATGCCAGTCATTTGTAAGCA
Source organism: Seriola aureovittata (assembly GCF_021018895.1). Lineage (NCBI taxonomy): Eukaryota > Metazoa > Chordata > Actinopteri > Carangiformes > Carangidae > Seriola > Seriola aureovittata. Next base: position 15,174,195 of record NC_079366.1, read on the forward strand.
GAAACAGCTTCAGTCAGAGAATGTCACAGCTATTTTCTGTGTTATGACTATAATAGGCTGAAGCAGCAACCTGGTCTTTGATGCCAGCTGTGTTGGTGCTTAGTTAAAACATATGGACGTCTTATATATCGTCATAGGTGTGCATGTTAATGTACTGAATATCACAGTGTGTAGAGTATTATGTGTGCTTCATATGTGTGCTGTGTTTGAGTAGAAATAGAATACAATAGAATAGAATAGAATGATCTGAGCTTCATTATATTTTTCCCACTTTTTGGTCTTTCTTGTATCTTCTCCTCACGTTCGTCTTCCTCTTCTGTCTCCTGCCCCCCCCCCCCCCCCCCCTTCACTTTTCTCCTCAGGGAGTCCCCGTGCCTCAGCCTCAGCCCTGCACTTCCCCTCCTCCTCTATCATCCAGCAGTCCAGCCCGTACTTCACCCACCCCACCATACGCTACCATCACCACCAGGACCCACTTAAGGAGTTTGTGCAGTTTGTGTGCACTGACGGCACAGGACAGCCCAGCGCACAGGTAAGTGAACTGTGGGTTCAGCAAAGAAAGGTGACGTGACAGTGGGGTGGTCGGCGGTGCAAACTAAGATAAAAGAAAAGTGGCCGCTGATTAGAAGTGAGTTTATTTTAGTGAAATTTACTGAAGAAGATGTAGACCGAAAGAAAGTAAGACTACATCGTAATTATAATTGTTTCTATATCATTTCATAACTTATTTGTTAGATAAGCAGGTGCAACGAGGTCAACTGAGACTGGAACAGGGAATAGAGCTATCTTTATGAGGTGAAGCAACTTCACCCGGGAAGAAAATGGCTTTAGGGCAAATGCATCTAACAGGAGGAGGCAGCCAGATGTGCTTTAACAGAAGAAAAAACTCAGCTGGAGAAAACTGTTGGGAAAGGATCCAAACCACATTTGACTCATCATAGGTTAGACATATAATGTAGTGCCTTCTCCCACAGTAAGGTAGGGGAAGATCTTGCCTATCAGTAGTGCTCAGGAAGAAAATATCAAAAAGCCCTTTTAGGCAGACAAGTCATAGAGTATGTATGGCAGCTGGCAGAGGATTTACAATAGGGAAGAAAGGGCTGCAGACACGGGAAAGGCCGGTAGAGGATTTGGAGATCGATTGAGATTAGCAGTGTTTGGAGAGTTATGTATTCATGAAGGGAACCTGAGGAAAACATTTAAGACTCCTGATGCAATAGTTGTTTAATTGACCTATTTTTGGTGACGTTCCTAAACTCTCAACAATGATCTTCTTGTTCCTTTACTCTCAATAATAATCTTCTCTCAAGGGGCACATCTCACTCAGTTTCTAATCATTTTCTCTGCACAACACATGGTAGAAGAGCAAGTAATAAATGATATATAACCAGAAATGGTTTCTCTACAGTTACATTATATGAAATGAACACACTATGACAAATTACATATTAAAACGGGGGGGGGGGGGGGGGGGGGGGTAAAACATCAGTCTCCTTTCAATAACCCCAATAACATGCCCACACTCATCCTGAAAGCTAGAGTTTCCAAACATCAAAACATAGGCATGTCATACAGCTGACTGTCAACTGGCCTTATGGGGATATTTCAGAACTATTTTCGACACACATTCATTAAGGTGCAGGGTGCTGGCAGTACTGTAAACCAATACTGTAAACTCGGCGTTCTGAGCAACTTTAAAACCACTTATCAAACCCTTTTTCACGTCCTATTATCCTTTGTTCTCCTTACTTCACCCACAAAAGAAGAATTGTAAAATTCTACATGCACATACACAGCGCACTTGCACACACAGACACCCTTTCCACATTGCTGATTTTCTCTCCTTTTTTAAATTCTTACATGGCACTTTAACAACTTCCCTTGTGACAGCTCCATTTTTCTTTTCCCCTTATGTGTGGCAATGTTCATCACTTTTCCACTTCTTATGTACCTCATTACTTTTGGCCAGACTGTCGTGTGTGTGTGTGTGTGTGTGTGTGTGTGTGTGTGTGTGTGTGTGTGTGTGTGTGTGTGTGTGTGTGTGTGTGTGTGTGTGTTTTTCTCTATTATTATTATTATGTGAGTTTGTGTCTGTGCGTACCTTAGTTTGTTTCTTAGAGAGTACTAAAGACTACTAGTGCGTATGCTGTTGATGTCTGTCTATATATGAGTGTCCTGCTCTTACATGAGACTCTGTGTGTGTGTGTGTGCGTGTGTGTGTGTGTGTGTGAGTGACCTTATTTTGTGTGGGTATGTGTGTCTGGCTCCCTGTGCACTGTATATTCTTGGGGTGTGTGCTCACCCTGTCTGTATGGTCCGTCTGCAGCCTAATGGAGGTGGCCAGAGCAAAATGCCGGGCTCCTTCCTGCTGCCCCCGCCACCCCCAGTGGCGCGCCCTGTGCCCCTCCCCATGCCCGACTCTAAAACCATCAGCACGCCCACTGACGGCGGACTCAGCTCACCCGCATCTCCGTGTAAGTCACCCCCCACTCCCACTCCCCTCCACAAACCCCCATTACTGCCCCAGTCTCCCCACAGACTTCTTACAGAGGCCAGTCCAAAACAATTTTAGGCTCCCGTAGGTTGATTAGCTCTTAGCTGGCAGCTAATTTGTCCTCTTTTCCAACCAATACTACATCAAGTCTGTTGTCCTAGAACAGATGTAGTCATCATAGAAGTCCCTGTGTTTATGGACATTGCAGCGACACTGGGGCTTTTTTTTGTAAGCTTGTAGTACTTCTTCTGACAAAGCACAGATCTGGGACTTCTACAATGACTACTGCTGCAGTTTTTCATAGTTTAGCTGGCCATCTGCTCAGTCAAACACTCAGCAGCCCCAGGAGCTTCACTCCTATTTCATCCATCACCTTATGGACTGTACGCCACAGTACTGTACTGTACTGTACCAGCGACATCCAATTCTGACAAGGCAGAAGCCACGCCTTTGCCAAACCAGAGATCCTCTTTCAAGCTCTTCTATATCTCTTGCTCTCACTCTGAAGTCCAGTTTCCTTTTCTCTCTTCATGTCTTTGCAAGCCTTCTCAGCCTTTTCCCTCCTCTTTCCTCAAATCTTTTTATTCCTTCTTTCTCTCTCTCTCTCTCTCTCTCTCTCTCTCTCTCTCTCTCTCTCTCTGGTGTTGGGTTTCCTGCTAGCACCACAAGAGGCAGTGTAGTTTCTCTCCCTTCTTTTTGATGTGTTTTGTAGTTTGGGGGGAGCAGAGCAGAGCAGGGCCGTGTGCACGTTGCCTCTGTAGCCGCAAGCCTTTGATCAACGCAGACTTTGCATGTCTGTGACAGCGGCAATACAATCTACCCCCTTCTCTCATTTCTTTTTTGCTTTGTTCTTTTCTTTATTTGATATATTCTCATATCCTCCTTTCTCATATCCTCCTTTCTTTTCCTTTATTTCTCTCTTTTTTTCTTTTTAAGGGAACAAAATTAGGGCAGTTGGCGTGGACTCCAAAAAAACATCATGCCCCACTTTACCCACCCAATCCCCTTGCCACTTTCACACAAATCTCACAACAATTAAAAATTGAGAACAACAAAAAACATGGAAATCACAGTATAACAAGAACAACCCAGTCTCTCTAAACATGAATGATAAAATCTAATCAAACCTGTCTAATTAGTGCTATACCGGGGGAGCGGGAGAGGAGTGTCATCAGGGAGCGGTGAGGCTTTGGTTGGTTCCACCCAGACAGGTGCAGTGCGAGAGTCGGGCCATGGGAGAGGCACACCAGGAGGGGGCACTGGACGGAGCAACCGGGGCATCTTCTCCTCCTTTTGTTTTGGCTTTTTCTCCTCTTCCTGTCCTATCAACCTTTTCCTCCCCTCCCCCTTCCAACTCTCTCAGATTAACGTGTCACTTTATTATTTATTTATATGAACATCAATATAAATAAATATCGTAATTTTCGTCTCTTTTTCTCATTCCGGTGGCTGTTATCACTGTATTTTTTTTCTTCCCTCTCTAATTTTGTCTCTGATTCACAAGATATCGTAATTACATTCATAAGAAAAACACACCAGCACACACACACACACACACACACACACACACACACACACACACACACACACACACACACACCACACACACACACACACACACACACACACACACACATACACATGCATATGGTACACTCTCACCCTCACTCATGCATCAGTTTCCAGCCCTTTCACTGTCACCCCCACACATCCCCATCCCCTCAACCTCACTCAAGTCATGCACAGCAAACGTTCTACTCAGCCGCCATGTTGGAGTCCAGTGAGCACAACTGCCCTAAATTTGATCCTGTGGCATCACTGAATGGTGTCACTTTGTAGGCAAGATGCTCCTCTTAGCCTATTAAATTTAACTGGAGCATTGGTTACCACTGGTGATGAATAGAGTTCCTCCATCGGTCACCCTTTTATTAAGTCAACAGTGAGTCCTCAGTGGTTTTCTATGATTACGATGGTTTATTCTGAGGCCAGGGGTTGCTGAGGAGCGTCTGTGACTAACAGTGCAGCCATGTTTGCGGGAAGTAGCTTCTTCATGTTAGCACTAATCATTTCAGACTGCACATCCCCTTGTTAACCACAGATTAAATGGTTCAGTGAAGGAATATAACAAAGAACCTACCCGCAACATGAACAAATCACCCATGTGACTAATAGGGCATCAGTATCCCTGACCCTTACTGTCTTTCCCCAATAATTGATTTGACAGTGATGCGTAGTCCTGTAGTGAGTTAATATTATACTAAAATATATAGATGATGATGAGAGCATCAAACTCTACTATAAGCTCAGTGTGTATGTGTGTGTGTAAAAGCATGTACACACTTGTCTCTCTCTTTATAGCATACTCCACGCCAGGCTCCACAGCTCCCAACCGGTTTGTCGGCATCGGAACACGGGACAACTTTCTGAATATCCCCCAGCAGACTCAGGTACCCCACCAACCTCCCTCATTTAATTGACATCCACCCATTCACCTCCTCCTCCTCCTCCTCCTCCTGTGTTTTTATGTCTTTTCTTCCTTTTCCCTCATTACTTGCTGTAAGCGTGACTGCTCAGTGCTGTACGTAGAAGCGACTTCCCAGCCAACTGTTAATGCAGGCATCTTTCGAGTTTGAAGGGACAAGCATGTCATTCAGAGTGAAGGCCGTGATACAGAGGCAATACTCAGACAATGGCTCTGCATTGGCAACATGCTACAATCAGTGATTCAGCCCATGGCACCAGTGATGATCAACTGTATGAATATTTTACTACTCTAAAAGTTGAGATGACATGTGTAGCCATCCATAGCTGTTACCTACATCTGTTTGCTAAATCAGGACTTTGGTATTTTGACAACACAGTCTCAACTCAGCAGATGAAATTTGGACAGTTTTCGTGGAGACAGTTCTGTTGATACTCAATCTGAGTAGCTATTGATGAAGATAAGATGCAGCTGAAATTTCAGGAAAATGCTGGTAAGTAGACCTTGAGTTGGGATTGTGTTGCCAGACTATTTCAAAAGACTTTTATAAGCTGATACCAGTTTGAAAGCCTCTTCCTTTATGCTAAACAACTTTAGTCGTACTTGTCCACGTGTTACACACTGCCGTCGAAAAAGGGGAAGGGCTTGCAGGGGGATATTATAATGGTCTGGGGTAGAAAGTATGTAATATACAGGTATTGTCGATCATTTGTTTGCAAACTTGCCCACCTACATTGACTCAAAGTGTTGCCCATGTATCAAGGCCTATAGTTTCAGTATTGGTTTACAGTTTTTGCACCACAGTAGTTTCCCTACAGTGAATGTAAGCAGTGCCAGTTAGTTTCAGCTCCAGCAGTGTTGATTTATCTCTGCAAGGCCCCACAGTGTGTATTAGTGCAGCGTGTGAGGCCAGTAGTGCACTACATTGTGGTTTCAGCTTTGGCTGCGCTCTGCCACTGGGCTGCAGTGTCTTGGGCCTCCTCCATCACCAACACAACTTTTCTCATTAGGGGCTAACCGCACCTGCCTGCAGCCAACTCGGCTCTCCTGTCCTCCCCACACATGGAAACAATCTGCATTCCTCCTTGGCCCAGCTCTGCTCGGCTGCCCCCCCACCCCCCTTTCCCTTCCCTCATGCATCAGCAGCCCACCCTCTCTCCCTTTCTCTCCCTCGCTCCTCCTGCTGCTCCCTCTAGTATTTTCAAGCTCCCCACCTGCACCACTCTCCCACAGATGTAGCCCTGGCACCGAGGGGACATCCACACACCATCCAAATGTGTGTGAGCGCCTAGGCACACACACGCGCACACACACATACACATACACTTCAACTCTGTGCCAAAACTCTTGCCCCTCATTTTCTCTCCTAAAAAACAACAGGGCTTTTACAACAGCTTACATCTGTTCAGAACGCTTATTATCTCCTTTCTATTGCTTATCAAACGTTATTGAAAAATGTCCTCTTTGAACATTTCTGCCGGGTTTACAGCACGCATAGCGAGAATCTGGGCACTGGTATCAACTGCTCCCAGTTAGCTGAGCCTAGTAGGTCAGTAACAGTCTCAGCCAGAGTGAGTAACAGAGGTCTCTGCCTATCCTGCTGTTCTCTGGCATATGGAGAGGTTCAGACGATGGCCCTGCCAGCCCGCCTCGCCGCCTGCTAGCCAACTAGCCAAGACAGAGGGAGAGAGTCTTCCCACTGCTGTCAGCGCAAGAAGCAGAGAAAAGATGGACTGAGGAGCTCTCTGGTGGTGAGACCTCAGCTATGCAGGAGCAAGAGCGAGGGAGATAGGGGAGCATGTATGAAAAAAGTAAGAGGGACCGAGAGAAAGGGAGGGAAAAAAGAGAGAGGGAGTTAGTTGAAGCTCGCTGCACTCCACAGTCACGTCCCGGCTGTCTGGTTGCCCGCAGCAACCAGACATGATGTCATAGGCAGTTGAACTTGTACTTGAAGGGGGGTTAGAGAGGGGGGGGGGTCACTTTCCACTGCCAAGGATTACATTGGGAGAGCTGGAGTAAGAGAGGGAGAGGAAAAGAGAAGCGGGTTAAGGGAAGTTGGAGCCAGGAGGAGGAGCTATCTACAAACATGAAAGAATCATGGATAGGAAGGAGGGAGGCAGAGGTGGTGGAGGATAGATGGAGGTTGAGGGGGGTTAAAGCTTTCTCTCCGTTTGCTAGAATGGGGGCACAACAGAGAGTTTGCTGTTAAAGATGGGGTGATTCGCTGCTCTCCCTGGTCCGAGGCCTGTGGAATGTCAGAGGCAGCCAGAACAGCTCAGCTTGTGCCAAAGCCTCCACTCTGCCCTCTTATCAAACTGAGAAACTGGATCCCTGGAGTAGCTGCCCTCAATAGCTTTACAGTGTAGCCTGAGACCACTCGGGCCCACAGAGCAGAGACATATTAGGAGGATCGCCTTACATGTAAACTGGTAGCGCGTGACAGAGCAGTTACAGTCTGGTGTTTGCTCACTGGAAAGCCATTCAGACGGATACAAAAACTGCTACCCTAATGCTGTTTGTAGCTGAAATAACACAAGTGTTTTTAATGAGTAAAAAGCCAGAGTCAGCCCTCCTAAAAACAGCAAGTGGTGAAGTTGAGGTAATAACTTTTTCGACACTGTATGGGACAGCTGAGCTCAGCAAGTACAGAAGTGAGAGAGAGAAAAGGAGTAGTAGGTGGCCACCTAGTGGTTCCCGACTGGTTATGCCTGTGTTCCCTTAAAACTAATCAATGTCTGCTTGTGACTCCTTGTTACTGCTTGCATATATTTTGAGTCATTTTTTTTTTTTTTTTTTTTTTTTAGACACCTGAAGAGGTGAAATTATCCAGTAATTCAGTAAAAAGATAAGAGGGAAACAACATTTTGTGTAGCAGCAGGTTTTTTCTTTGGTTCCTGTTTTATTTATCACTATAGATGAACTCTTGTGGAGGTTCTTACCCCAGTGTTAGGAGTCAGTGATTTATACCATTCTACCGCTTCAAAGTTAACTGTAAGATGCTGATCTGTGTTCATACTTTATACTTTTTCACATTCTGTTATGTGACACCACTTCTTTCATTCATAACAATAACTTGCGTAACTGCAGCTCAAGACTGATTAGAATCAAGAGTGACTCTAAATGTAAATCTGCTGATGTTGTTTAAAGACTCATTTTCTTTTCTCTTCTCCTCCACAGTCCTGGTTCCTCTGACAAGGCCTCTCTGAATCAACAGCTAAAATTGTGTCATGAAAATTGGAAATTTGAAAAACAAACACATCACTGCTGATTAAGAACAGACTGCTGACACTAAAAAGGTCTTTCTCTCTCGCCAACACTATTCAAAGTACTACTACAGAACCCGAAAAAACCCACCCTGCCCCCAAGAGGACTCCCAATCCAACACAATTTGAACAGGAACGTTCGTCCCCCTTTATCCAGGAGGCTTCAATGAGTGGACAGACTCAGAATGCAAGGAGGAGGAAGAGGAAGATGAGGAACTGTCTCACACACACCACGAAATGTCAGAAAGGAAACGCAATATGGTAACCTGACAAATGACCAATTATACATTTGTTGTTTCTTTTTTTAATGTTTTTTTTTCATTTTGTTGTCTCCACAATGAAACTCCATGCATTGGCTGGGAGATCCAAAAAGAACAAATAGTGGTAAACGATGAAGTCGGATGTGCGAGTTGAAAAGATTTCCACCCAGACTGCACGCCTCCATATCTATGTATTTCTCCACCCGCCTCTCCTCCAGGTCCATGGTTCCACCCAGCCCACATCCCCTCCCACCCCACCTCATCTCACCTCACCTCATCTCACCTCACCTAGCGCTCAGTGCTGCTCAGGGTCCAGACTGAAAAACCACAGCCACACGCCTGTGTGTCTCCACACTCTGCCGCTTCATTCGCTCAGCCCTGAGCCTCTTTCATTTCTGATTGGCCAATCATGGTGACACCATCCGATGGTGTGACATATATGCACTAAGTGGCTGGTCTTTGTTTACCTGTCAAAGTATCAGGGCGTCCTGCTGTGGGAGAAGTGATAGCCATGAGGCGAGTGCGAGCGAGTGAACACACGACAGACAGTCATAACACTAACTCTACATGTGCTCTTTCGTCCCCTCACCTATGCACTATTAATTTTTAATAAGGGATGAACAGTATTGCACATCGATGGTCAGATGAGCGATTAGAGAAGTGAATCGAGGCTGGCTGCCACTGCAGGAATGTGGCTGCGCTGACGTTCAAGTCTCGGCCCTGAAACATGCAGCAGCACACATATGCACATGCTCACACACAAACACGTACATGTACGCTTTGCATACAGTACATACCAGGATAGTATGTCACACAACCACTCACAATATCATCTTGTTATTATTCATAGACATGGATTTTAATTTACAGGAATGCATCAGCATCAGCTTCATATTATTAGTTTTCATTTTGTTTGTAGGCGTTTTCTTGCGATTTTTTTTTTTTCTTTTTTTTTTTTTGCCGGATTTGGTTTTGGTTTTGTCTCACTTGGATTGTTTTAACCTTCTCTTGCATGTCATAACATTTTTTCTTTAGTTTGCAGTAATACGTTAAGAATCATGCTTGAATTTCAGCGAAACAGATTTCAACGAAACAGTAAGAGCAGTTTCTCAAATCTCTCTCACGTACAGACAGCACAGTATAACAGCTCATCACATGCATCCCTTGCATTGCTTCACCCTGTATCCCTTAGTCCAGTCACAGGAAAACCCAGAGGAATACACACATACACACACACACACACACACACACATAAAAATTTACACTAACACCACCAACAACCTGACATAAACTAATAAAGGGAAGCCTTTATATTTGGTTCTCCAAACTGCCTTTGTTAATGGTTTTTCATTCACTTAAGATTTGTCTTTTTAATTTGAGGTATTTTTTCTATGTAAATGTTCACATTGAAATTGCTATTGGTATTATTTTCATCATGACACAATCCAACAAAAGCCGACCTCACAAAATAACTGGACTGCCTAGCTGTTGGTTCTATTTTGCAGGGATAGTAAACAGGGCTGAGACCCTGTTCTCAGCCTCTCTAGTAACATTAGCTCTATGTACTAAAACCATATATCAAGACTATAACAATATATGAAAGTGCCTCTGTATTCCCTTCATGCAATTAGTAATAAACTTGACTTCAGGTTCTCTTCCCACATATAAGCTAAGCTACAGGGAATGGTAGCGTTGGTGCATGTGGAAACCATTGGCCTAGGACAGATCTTTATAGAGGACTGCAAACTTTTTTTTGTAAAGACAGAGAGAGAGATCTTATACATATATATTTATGATATATGCTCCTTTTTAACTTTTACTACATGAGCTTGTTGGCAGTCTAGTTATTTTCTGAACTCTCACCCCCCCCACCCCCACCCCACCCCCCACACAACCTGTTTCAGTAACATCTCCTTACTGTTACCAGTACGAATCAAACGACACACGCCATCGCCATCTGCAGCGCAGCATTACAATACCTAGACGAACATGTCAAAAATCGACAGTAGGTTTGAAGAAAAAAAAGTGTTTGTTTTTTGATGGAAAGTATTATTATTGAAAAATATGTGTCGATTGAGCCACGTGCAATGCATTGGGTAGATCATTGTGTTTGTCTGTTAGAGATTTTTAAGAAAGCTAAGAGAAAAGAGAAAAAAAATGTATTTGTTTCAAGTCCATAAGCTCCAGGACTCTAAACTCGAGGGCCATGAAAAATCCTAGTCTTTGTAAGTTGGGGGTATTTGTTTTTATTTCCTTTTGTCTCTTTTTTAATGTTTTATGTATAATCATTTGTTTATAAAAATGTGGGAGGGCTGAAGGAAAAAAATCTACACAACTTCAGAAAAAAATTCTCTATCATCAGATGAAAACTGGTGCTTTAACACTATAAAGTACATTCAGAACTATTATAAATGAATGGTAATGAACAAAAATAACAGACCATTTAGGAAACAGCATTATTCCTCTCTCTATTTGTATTCTTCTTCTATTTGTATTGAGTGGGGGGAGAGGTTCCTATTCCTTAAGGTTGTGACACAAAAGGCATTTTGGTTCAACCTTTAGAAAAAAAAAAAAACCTATACTGTCAAGCCTAAGAAACTCTTCAGATAACTTACCCATGCACTGCCTGAAACTCACCAGCAAAAACAAACAAAAAAAACCCTCCCAGTTTAATTCATTTCTATCACCCACATTGGCATAAATACATGACAAGTTCCCTGTGCTGTGGGAGATGCTTCACATCCACAAATCTTTTTATTCCCATGATCATCTTAATATTTTTCTGAATCTAGAGCTGGATAGAGCTCAGCAGGTTGTGTTGAGACACCTGAGTTGAAGTGGAAAGAGTGTTTAAGTTAAGACCTCCTGTCTCCTGTGCAGATAACAGAAACAACAGAAAAAGGGGCAAAAAGCAGCTTAAAATCGGGCAAAAATATGAGGTCTGACCCATGTATGAAACAGGCAGCAAAGTGAGCCTCTCCCCTGTTCCACCCCCTCCTCTGTAAATGACTCTTATAGTGCTTGTGCTGTAGTGTATAGTTTCCCAGCAGTTAAAGGTTGTCCCTTAAAAGTGCCTTTTGTTCACAGACTCCATTTTGTAATCCAGATCGCCCTTTTTTTCGAAATGGCTTGAGGTAGCAGGTTGCCCCTGAGTGCTGCAAGGAGGGAAAAGAAAGGTCGTCGCCTATTCAGCGCTCAGGGACAACTTTATTCTCCGGCTGAAAATGAATCCCCTCCATTGTACCTCCCCTATATCCTCTCTTCCTTTTCAAAAGCCGTATATATATATATATATAGTACAAAAGGAAACTGGTGTGAATTAGTTCTTTACTTTTTATTGATAAATGATGACAAAAAAAAAATTTTTTGAAAAGGCAAAAAAACTTGTTCTCGTTCAGCTCTTGCTTTTTTTCTTCCCCTCTGTCTCCACTGTCTGTTTTCTCTTAGACACTGGAGTAGTCTGTAACTGTGTGTCTGTCACTCTCCGTCTCTCTCTCTCTCTCTCTCTCTCTCTCTCTCTCTCTCTCTCTCTCTCTCTCCGTCTCTCACACACTCTCTCGCTCTCTCTCTCTCTCTCCTCTGCCCTCTCCGCTGTTGGGAGGGCGAAAAAAAAAAATATTGCCGAAAAACTTTTGTCTGAGCAGAATGCAGTTAGCTCACATGTTATTCTTGTCTGTATGCTTCACATTGTATTACCATACCCATCTTCTTCAGCTTCTCCATTCAACAGCTAATGTAAGTGAACAAATTACGCTGACGGGCTTTTGGGGGTGTCCTTGGGTGGGTTAGGAAGGGACGACAGGGGTTCAGGGGTTTGGGGTTGAAGAGGTTTACAGAGAAGATTAATGGGGTCGAGAGGGCTGGATGAATTGCTTTGGGATGTTGGAAAGGGGCTGCTTGGACTAGAGTTCAAAAGAGCAAACTAAGAGTTTGCTCTTTTGTTTTAGCTATTTATTTTTTGGCTTTGTTTTATTCCCCACTTTTTGTTTCCTTTTAATTTGGATTTCTTTTAATATTTGCTATCAGGGTATGCTGTCGTTTAGGCTCCCTTGAGGATGCCTTGGACTGTAAATGAAAGCTACAAGCACCTTATAACCGGACTTGTCCTGCATGAGGCTGAAAGAGGGGGCGTTGCATTTCCAGGACATATCCCCACATCCATTCAAACCAATCTTTTAAAGTGAAGTATTATTGTTCACGGCGGGTTTCACACAGCGAAACTCTCAGCAGTATTAGCCATCTACAACAAACCAACCAGATAGTTGAAAAGGCCAGCATGAACCTGATCTCTCAGATTTTTGAGGATTCAAGGAAGTCCCTCCATTTTTCTCCTCTGACCACCTCATGCTGGACTGCTCCGTGTCTTTGTTCTGTTGTTTATTTTGTTCTTTATCTTCTTAAGCGTGTATGGTTATTGGTGTAATAGGCAGCACCCTAGGCCCCCTGACTCCCAGCTCTTCTACGCCTCTGTCTACACCCTCAGTGCAGCACCACTTCTTTGTGAGAACACCCCCAGAGCTCTAGGTGAAATGCATGTGTTAATTACAGTTTCTTTTCCATAAGAAGAAAAACACAGTTTGAGAAGAGCAGCACCTGATTGAATAAAAAAGGATGTTCTTGACTGTACCATCTTGCTGTGCCATGTCTTTCTTTCTATAGACTGATGCTTAAATAAAGAATAAACTCTGGAGCTGCATGCTGTCCTGCAATAATCATGATATAGCAGGCATAAGCATGCTAATAGGCAAATGCCAGTTTAGTTGTCTTGATATAACTGTAAATGCGATCCAGGGATATTCAATCACACTTTTGATCCAGATTCAAATATCTGAACAACTACTGGATGGATCACCATAAAACCTTGTTTAAATATCCATGGGCCAAATTCTGTTGACTTTGGTTATCCACTTACTTTTCATTTAGCACCACCAGCAGGTTATGGCTTGCTCAATTGATAGCATTCAGTTTTGAATGAAATGTCTCAATAACTATTGAATGGATTGCTTAAATTTGGGACAAAGAATCCTGGTCCCTACAGGATGAATTGTAAAAAATCAACTCAGGTTAAAATGTATATTTACCCAGTACCTTTAGTTTATGACCAGGTACCTGCAAAAAATAGTGACATTCCCATCAGCCTCAGCTGCGCTTGTTAGCATGGAATACAGATCAGCATGTTAGTGTTGTCATTGTGAACATGTTAGACTTTAATTGGGGATTTCATGAAAGACAGATTAAAAACGCTTTAATTTGAGACTGCAGAAATCCTGTGCAGGTCAAGTTCCAAAACACTTAATCCAACAATTACCTTAGTTCACCCAATATCCCTGCCTGATACATGTCCTTTCCTTTCAAACTTCACACCACAGGTTTGTAGCACATGAGCCAGAAATAAATTACATCACATGTTTTTCAGTCAAACCTTTTTGTCTAAAATCTGTCAAGTTTACCTTTAAATAATAAATAGAGTACTATGTACACTCAAAGTGCTTTTACTTAGTCTTCATATTTTGTGTCACTAAAATATCCATCTTGAAGCTCATTTCAGTTCAAAGTTTCTCAAAGACACTATAAAGTATGAATATATGCATGTATATATATATAAATATGAATTTCAATTCAGCTGCAAGTGATGAGGATGATGATGATTGAAGGCTGAAATAACATTCAAACATCTTTGGCCAGAACATAAAGCATTGTGCTATCTCACTTATACCATGTAGAAGTGCTTCAAGTTAAATTGAGATCAGCTTTTTTCAAGTACTCTTAAATGTAGATCTTTGTTTTCACGTAACTAAAGTGCTTCAGGCCTGTTGGTCCTCTTCGGCTGGCTCCATCTGAGTGGCTTGTTCATCTTGCTGCTCTGTCATCTAGAATAAGAAAATCAAAAGTTGTTTTTTATGTTTTATATGCTAAGGAAATAAAAAAAGAACATATCTACTTAAAGACAATCTACCAGTGTGCCATGAAGTGCCTGTGGTGCCGGGTTAGTTTCCTGCACTGGAATGTGTTTCTCTTTTGTGTCAGAATCATTGTCTTCCTGTTCTTCTGATGGTGTAGAAAGGGGTCCATTTTGCACTTGGAAGAGTGGTGGATTTTCTTCACCCTGAATATGGAAAGGGTTTCACAATAAGATCTTTTAAGGGTCTCACAACAACATTAACATTAAATGGTGGAGGAGACACTTACCTGAGCATCATGGAGAGCCTCTGGTGAGGGATTTGACTCCAGGGTGGGAGAGTGCCCGGTAAAAGGTATTGCAGCAAACTGAGGCTGTGGTTTAGGATGTTTTTTTTGAGCCAGGTTTCCTGGCAGCGGCAGTGATGATGGTGGTGGTGGTGGTGGTGGTGTTGGAGCTGTGTCCTAAATGTATGAAGAGTGACATTAGAGAATACACAAATCCCTCCCTTGTATCCAAGTTAGGCACCTTTCCCCTAGCCTCGGTCTGACAGCAAATCTTTCTGGAAAACTGATATATGATACTGAGGTTGTGTCCATATTCTAAACCAAATAAGTATTTAGTACTCAGGGCCATTGCTATCACTGGAGATACAGTAGTCATCCTCTGTAATATTTCAGGAAAAACTATTAATAATAATCATCTGAGTATTAGTGGCTTCAGAAAACAAGAAATTTAATTTCCTCATAATGTATATGTGAAGAAACTTGAAATGTATGCTACTACCCTTTGATTCAGTAGTAATATTGACTAATTATCAAATCCATATTCAAGTCAAATGCATACACAATGAGCCGTACTGGATCCAATAGACCTGGACCAGACGTCCCCCGATCAAACTCAAGTCTGGACCAGATCAAATATGGATCTCAATCCATCCAATATGGATCTGGGCCAGATCCAGTACAGATCATTTAGGTCAGATTCAGTACAGATATGGGCCTGTTCTGGCCCAGATTGAAAAAACGGATACGCGCCGGTATTGGCCCGTTGTGCCAAAAGACGCCGGCCAAGGTCCGTTGTGCGGATATGGCCCAGATTTTATGTAGGCTCCGGGCTGGATCCGGGCCAAATAATATTTGCTATGTGGGAAATGACTTTGTCAACTTCAACACAGAATTTGACAGACTCAGTCCACCACTGCAGGAATTAACAATCTAACTATCTTAAGTATGACACAAATAAAATACAATGAACTATATCAAACACGTCACCATAACTTTGTTTTGTGTTTTGTATTTGTATTGTAAGGTATGAGTCGTCTCTTCCTCTTACCATCTCTCAGCCCTTTCAAGTCTCTCTTCAGGCAAAAACAACGGAAATGGTGTAGGACGGATCACAGACAGATCGGCCCAAAACAGAAAATGTATGCCCACCGAAAGGATAACAGTAAATGTATTCGCACGTTAAGCTACAAGTAACCACCCACGTGCTGTGTGACCCGCCCCCGTTAATCACACACGCAATAGCAATATTCGGTCATATTATATGTCCATGTGTGTCTGGCGCAGGAAGAGACACCCCCGCGGAAGACAACGGTGATCTCACGAGATCACGGCCACGGTGGCTGCTAGGTATTGATGTATATATCCATGCAGCTTCTCTCCACTGGCTGTAAACCATGCATTCCTGCAGGGCATGGCGTGAAATGCCTGATCCCCTCTAATGATTTTAGTAACACGAAAACCAGAAGTAATTTGCATGTTAAGCCTTGACTGTCTAAATATTTGACAGATCGACAATGAAAGCTATTGTCTTGTATTTCTTTCCTCTTCCGGTGTATTTTAACTATGGGTCCATGTTTTCAATTTATTTATTCATGTAGTCTGAGAGGAACAGTTCCAGCGATCAAGTCTTATCAGCTGATTTATATACATTTGCGAAGTTATATGATGGCATGCCTTACATCGGAGATGTAGCCCATCCAAACTTTCGTGTAAAAGCTATACAGATCTTAACAGTAGATCTTTAATGGGTTACCCTGTCATACAAAAGAACATAATTATAACAACAATTAGTGGAGACTCAGAACAAGCTGAACAGATTGGTCTCAAAGCATGTCATTAAATGGAAATCGTATCTAAGGGGATTTTGTGTTTCAGACTGTGGAGGCTGCTGAAACTTTCTCTTTACTGCAACTTTTAGTACATCCAGTTACAATACTTCAGATTAAAACTATCAGCATCACAAACGTTGAATTTGGTTTCCAAGAGACAAAAACTGCATTATATGTTAAATCCCTGTCTTAACCCATGCTTTATCTCAAACTTAATATTAAGTAATAAACATCCTCCCAAAATGTTTAACTGTATACAGTTATAAAACAAATGATCTTTTGACTCAATCTTTTCGGCAGTCATATTCCCCCTGAGGGCACTCATTAGTACTTAAAAACAACTTTTACATTTTAAAAGTCTCCGCTTTTATTTTGAACGTCTGAGAATATACAATTTTCCTGATGACGGTATTTCCGGTCTGTGTTTTTCCTTGTAAAAACAAGAAGCCAAAACACAAATCTCTTCATTGTTACAGTTCAAATCTATGTCATCGGATATTGTACCAACAACCGTGTAACTCTAGCATTGGACGAGTGAGCGACGTCGCTTCTCCCGACTCTTCTCCGTCCAGCTCTTCACGGCATGTCAACAAACTATCAGCTAACAGCTTGCTAAGCTAACGTCAAGCCAAATCGTTCAGACAGCCGCTCGTTAGCTTAGCTCGAGTTGACACTTTGCTGAGTGTCTCTCGGCCTCGGAAAGAAGCGGACCCTCTCATGGTGGCCTCAGTTCAATGGGGAACTGTCTGTTTTCGCAAGGTGCGGATGACCTGTCGCTGCTGAACGAGTCCGAGGGGGGCAGTCTGCCCGGAGAGCCTCCGCCGCCCTACCAGGTGAGCAGTCCGGGGCTCAAGTTAAAAACACTCCGGGGATTTAAGAGCATGTCACCTCATTAATTTTAATAAGCCATTACCATAAAATCTACTAATCAGTGATGGGGAGTATTATATTTGGCAACTGGATACTGTAGAGCAACATGAAGTGTGTAAACATGGGTCAAGAAAAAATTTATTAGCTATGTTAGGAAAACATTGTCCCACGGTGCTGCACAGTAAGAAAACTGGACCTAACCAAGTGTAATGCAGTCATCAAATAAAATACATCTTAAAATATTCTGACAACCAAAATCCCAGACAATACCAAGACTAAACAACAGTGTGTTTATATCATCCATCACTACCAAGTTGGCCATTCTCCTAGTGTTGACAAAAGCACAGGAGCATTGTGGTGTCCTCCAAATTACTTTACTCACCAAACTGACATGATCAGTTTGACAAATATCAATATTAATATCAATGTCAGAAATCTAGTATCTGTCAGCCTCTAATGCAAAAGGAACATTCACATACAGCACTGCAAAAGTGAAAGTTAGGATGTTTTCAAAAATCATGCCAAGAATAGTTTTTACTTATCAAATAACTTCAAAAAAGTGATGTAAACACAAGAAAAACCTAAATTATATACATTTTTGGTGTGACACCCACTGTATTTAAAATAGCACCAGTATTCTTACTTACACTTGTGCACAGTTTTTCAAGGTAAATGGCAGGTAGGTTGTTCCAAGCAACCTAAGTTTTTTCTGTGCATTTAAGCTGTTTAAATGTCTTCTGTCTCTTCATGTAATCCCACACTGACCTGTGGGGGCCAGACAATCTGTTGTAGGACTCCATGTTCTCCTGTATATGTAAAATCCCCCTTCTAAGAGAATTTGCATCATAAATGACACAATCTCTCCTCTGCTCCTTTTTTTCCAGGAGCGCACCCAACCAGTGCCGGTATACCATCCCACCCCAGGTGAGAGTCGTTTGGCCAGCCAGCTGACTGAGGAGGAGCAAATCCGCATTGCCCAGCGCATCGGTCTCATCCACCACCTGCCCAGAGGCATCTTCGACCCGGGCTCCGACCCCTCTGACAAGAAAGTTAAAGAGTGAGTCTTGTACAAACAAAACCCATCACATAATTTGTTTTATTTTTGTATTGTATTATAATTATTTGCTTAATTTATTGTTATAAAAATAATGATTTATGAAACTATTCTGACACAAAAATATTAGTTATACTTGCTGTTTGTTAGTGGAGATATGTTCATTTTTAACGTTTAACTTTAACTATTTTCTGTTTGAAAATCTGTAAAAGTGATTAATCTGACAGAAGCTAATTTTCTTCAGGTTTGAAGATGAATAAGAATGATTATGAGATACTATTTTCAACAGGTGTGTGATCTGCATGATGGATTTTGAGTACGGCGATCCCATTCGGTTCTTGCCCTGTCTTCACATCTACCATGTGGATTGCATTGACCCCTGGTTGATGCGCTCCTTCACCTGCCCCTCCTGCATGGAGCCGGTAGATGCAGCCTTGCTGTCAACCTACGAAACCAACTGAGCAGCCCCAGGTGGTGGCTCCTGCCTAAAAGTTAATGCACCTTTTTTTAACCAAATCTGTCCTAGCTGTTCAGACAGGTAGCCAAGATGATGTGGCATCATGCAGACGTGTTGAGGGTGTTTTAGGGTGCAGTCACATTTTGAAAACTGTGTCCTACAGTACATTGCTTAGGTCTGACTATTTGCCTTTAAAAAGTAGGACAGTGTGCCAAATCAAGCTAGATGAAGAATACAAAAAGCTGAACAAGTAGCAAAATATTACTGCAAAGTAATTTCACTTTTGTATGACTGACAGTCAACTTTAATTTGTTGATTTTTATGGCAATTAAATGTATGTCACAAATGTCATTTACTTCCCCTTTTAAGGCATAATGTGCAATATGTTATATCAAAGGAGAAAATGCAGGAAATTTGTCTTGGTCAAGTACACAGCATTAACTGTCAGACAGTGAAAACATGGAAGTTACTGTGTTTTTCAAATGAACTCATGGCCTTGAATGTCACAAAAACACAGGCCTCTATTGAATTGCAATCATCAACACACAGAAAAATAACGTTAACTACATTATAATTAATAACTACATTTTAATGAACAGAGATATGCTAAGAGGTCCCAAGATCATTCATGAGAATCATCATCATACAGCTTTTGAAGATATCGGAAGATTGAGTCTATGTTATGTGACTAGGGTTTGTTGTCTGTAACGTTTTTGCTTTGAAGCTGCTTTTGTAGATGTGGATCTGTTTTTTTGCCTTTCTACATTATGGATCCTCTCCTTTGCTTTGCCTCAGGTTTGTGGTCTTTGTTTTGTTTTAAAAAATCAGTCCTGAGTGTGTCCTTTTCAGTGTTTACTGTCACTGACATTTACAAAGACGAGATATGCTGTGCAGTCCCTCTTAAGCACCTTTGGATAACCCTCATCTAGCACTCTGTAGCTTATAGATTTCATAGGGGTGTGTGTGTGGGGGGGGGGACACATTGAGGTAGCATTGTGAATTAACCCTGTCCGTTGTAAACCGTGTTGTAGTTACCTCTCTTTTTCTATTTTGAAGCTGATGGATTTTGTTTTGTGTTGATGGCCTTCTTAGCATTTCCAGAGCTTCTGGGTCTGGTCAAACAAATTTCTGATATTTTTGTATTAGACATGTACTCTCTGATACTGACTTCATAATGTATAGCACAAGTTAAATGGTGAGTCAGAAGCTACAGCAGTAGAAAGGAATGTATCTTGATTGTAAAGCATTATTTCAGCTCTTAAAGATTTGGACAGTATAAGTGACAAGAAGAGGATGTTTCTGTTTTACTCGGGCTGCTGTGCCTTTAAAGGTTGGGGTGAGCCAATTCCAGTGAAGTACAGTCATTTCTGACATAACTTTTGTTTTTCTCATTGTCATCCTCTAGAGGGAGACAGATACCAGCATTGTACTGATTTGTGTCGCTGTCAAATAGGCCTAGGATGAAGCCAAACGTTTTCTCTGGCTGCTGTTAACAATCATTTTGTGCTTTAATTTATAATGTGTGCCACCAGTGCACAGGTTTTACGAAAATCCTGAAAACACAATAAAAGTGGATACCAAATTTTACTAGCGTATGAGGTGCTGATTCTTAAATTCACATACAAGCTGTGTGGCGCAATAGCATGCTTTTGTTTTCATTTGGGTAAGTCATAGTTCCTTTTTAACTTGTATTACACAAGCATAAATTGGCTGTGACAAGATTGAATCATACAACAGCTGGAACACTGTTTAATGACTCTAGTTTCCATATTTGTTCAATGAAATGATGATGGTGATTTATCGTTCCCAACGACTTGTTTGTACCAACTCCCTGTTCGGTGGGAAACATGAAAAATTGACAGAGACTATTTAGTTTATAGTTCAGTCCTGGATAGTGTAGTAGTTGAGTCCATGGGGAATAAAGTGCAAGTCTTTACAAATATTGACAAAAGTTGCTCCCTGGCACCATCACATATTTCTCTTTTTCTGTTTCAGGTGAAACAATTTCTCAGCGAGTGGACTGACAGAACATAAACATATATTGGATTTTGATTATTGATTGTCTCTTTTTATCAAACAAAAAAACAAAAGATTGATAGAAGGGGTAATTAAGAAATTAACCAATAATAATAATCATTAGCACCAGTGCTCATTTCTGAAGGTGCTTGCCTGATAAAAACAGGGAAAAAATAACTGCGTGTAGTAGTTTACCAGCAATTGTGTTCATTGATTATGCAATCCAAGTCCAAAGGCCAGATGAACAGCAGGCACATGGTCAGATGCCAAAACATTAGTGGAAATGTCAACCAGCTGGACTGTGAACATCAGCAGTGTCATACTCATTACATGAAAATAGCTTGCATGAACAGTGCCAACTTAAGCACAGAAAAACACCTCACAAAACCACAAGAGAAAGAGTATTTTCTTTCAACAAAATATTTTATTATAAAAATAACACATTTACAGTATTAAAAGCGCACATATTTCACATTTTAATGTATGTTTTGTTTCAGTTTTACAGAGATAATTGTAGAATTAAAAAGCCATTACACTGAATGTACGTATGAATGTGGTTCTCAGATTAATTACAAAAATATTAGTCAGTATTTTGTTAAAATCTTCCTATGATCAGATAAGGCTTTTTAATTGTCTTACAGTACAAAAGCATAGATCTTAAAGTCTTCACAGCATCAGTCCAATATATAGTATTTACTGTTGTGTTTCGTCTCTAAAAGGCGTAGATTCCCATACTGACAGTAGCCAGAGCCACAAAGAGTCCCAGGACCATCCTGAGCAGTGGAGAAGTGTTGACAATGGTTCCAGGGATATGAAGTGTCTTTACTTGTTTGGAATATGTTGAAGTATTCTGCAGCTGGTTTTCAGTGACACTCACCAGCTTCTGTAAGTCATCAAAGACCTGAAAAACAAAGGCAAGAATGTGCATCAGCTACTTGTTACTTCATAAACAATTGGAAGGGAAGAGGTTAACTCGTAAGGTAAAGATGTCCTTAAAGTGAAGTTTCTGCTTTCAGGTTTCTCGCTCTGTCATCACTCCTCCTCACCTGAATGTTAAACTCGAAGGCTCTGACGGCCTCCTCCAGCACGCCGTTCCTCTCCTCCTCCGTCAGCTCCACGCTGTTCATCCGGCTGCGGTAGAGCTGTTTGAACAGGTTGGGGCTGGAGACTCCAGGGAAGGCGAAGAACGACAAACCCTCGTTGCTCTTGAGCCCCATGGACTTCTGGGCGATTCGACCCAGGACCTGCCCTCCTGACAGGTCACCCAGGTAACGGGTGTAAGCGTGGGCAACCAGAAATTCAGGGTTTTCCTTACCAATCTGGAAAAAAAAAATCCGGCATGAAATTGTGTTATTTCCGCATCACCTAGCAGACAAACAGAGGTGCGTTTAAATATAAATGAAACAAGTATCTGTTATCTGTATCAAAAGTTTTAGAACACCCTAATTTTTCCAGTTATTTATTGAAATTCAAGTCGTGCAAGTCCAATGAATCGCTTGAAATGGTACAAAGGTAAGTACTGAACAGCCAGAGGTTACCCAAAACTGAAAAATAATGTACATTTCAGAATTATACCCGCTTCAGGGAACACGAGGTGGGTGAACAATTTAAAGCTGTTCTGCAGCAATGAAGGTTGAATCAGCCTTGAAAGCTGGTGCTACTAATTCCTACAAGTGTACCAACTTTTCTTGATTACATTCAACCCCCTCTGTCTGCATAAAAGCAGTGTTGGAACACACTGTGGTATCAGACCCTCATGAGCATCAGGTGACAAGTATTGTACTGCAGAAAGAATTGTGTTGCTACACCGCCATTGGACTACTGAAGACCGGAAAAAGGTATTATGGACTGATGAATCAAAATTTTAAATCTTCAGTTCATCACGCAGGATCTTTGTACGCCGTCGAGTAGGCGAGAGGATGGTTACACAGTGTGTAACATCGACTGTCAAACATGGCGGAGGAAGTGTGATGGTCTGGGGCTGTTTTGCTGGATCCAGGGTCGGTGACTTGTATAGAGTGAGCGGCACCCTGAACCAATACGGCTACCACAGCATTCTGCAGCGCCATGCAATACCCTTTGGTATGCGCCTAGTTGGTCAGAGATTCATCCTACAGCAAGATAATGACCCAAAACACAAGTCCAAGCTATGCCAAAACTACCTCAGGAAAAAAGAACAAGATGGTAAGCTTGAAAACATGGAGTGGCCAGCACAGTCTCCAGACTTAAACCCCATCGAGCTGGTTTGGTATGAACTGGACAGAAGAGTGAAAGCCAAGCAACTTACAAGTGCCACACATTTATGGGAACTTCTGCAACGGACTTGGGAAGAACTTTCTGAAGAATATTTGATTTCTATTGTAGAAAGAATGCCACGAGTGTGTTCAGCTGTTATATCTGCCAAAGGTGGCTACTTTGATGAGTCAAAAGTTTAGAATACATTTTGGTCTATAAATTGATTCCATGATTTCTTTTTCAACTCAAATTGCTTATTTGTTCTATGCTTTCATTTCAGAGTGCAATGACACAAAAAACTGAATAATTTTCAGTAAAAAACTGGAAAAAGTTTGGTGTTCTAAAACTTTTGACCGGTAGTGTACCTGTCTGAGTCTGTGGGAGTATCTTTTAGTGGCTGCGGGGACGACAATCTTCTCTCTCCAGTCCTGGCCGTAGAAGAATTCCAGGTCCTTCTCGATGGACTCCAGCCTTGCCAGTTCAGTGGGGAAGTAAATGGGTGCGACACTCGGGTGGTCTGAGTTCCTGTCCATCTGTTCCTCCAAGGCCTGGTAGATCTCGTGCAGTGAGCAGAGGAGGAGCTGAAGAGGAAAAAGAGGAGAGGTGGTGTCACACCAATAGCCACTGGACCCCAGTATCCCCTAGACTGACTCCCAGAGCTAAAGGTAAAAAGTAAAAATAATCTAAACTTTTGAGCTTTTATTGCAATGTGTTACCTTATACTGTGTGAGGGTGACTTGTCCCTTCTGGAAGCTCATCATCAGTTCTGTTTTTTCTGCCCTTATGTGACTCTCTTTAGTCACCTTTTTGATTTGTTCAGACAGATCCCTGCAGGAGGAAATGAATTGCAATCAGTACAGAAAGCTCAACTTTTAATGTATTGAAAATAGGTACTTTCTGACCACAGTAATGATTCAATACAGCTATTATAGTACAGTGAAGGGTACAAAGTACAGTTACATTATGTAATTACACTGTATGAATCAGTGCACCTAGATGTTTATCTAATGTAGGCAACGTGCAGCTGATAAAACTCCACATGCACAAACAGAAAGTCTGCACACACTAGAGACCTACATTTGGATGCTGCAGCACTAATGCAAACATGGTTAACGAAATCTAGTGCAAGACATGTTGTTTAACACTATCGATTCTAGGACCATGTCACAGATGAGTATTTATCTCCTGGTGAAATGTGATTGAGTTAATGGAAAGAGGATTTTGGAGACAGTAAATCACAGCAGGTCATTCTTACCTGTCTGTCATCTGTTCTGCTGTTGTCTGAGTCTGCTTCTCTGTCTCCATTGTGTCTGAAAAAAATTTAAATGACAGAAATATAGATTTATAAACAAAACACCATCTTCTAGCATAATTATCAACACAATACAGTGATTCAAGAGGTAAGAAACATCAACATGATGTTATAACATTCTAAGTGACAAAAAACAGCAATGTAAATATTGTGTTTTACTCACCAGTTAGGATGAAGTCCGTTAGGTTTGGTCTATGTCCACAGTAATTCACTGTTTCCTCCCTGGATGTCCAGTACAGTTTGTGCTCGGCTTTGTGTGTCTATGGTACAGTCTTCTCCCTTTTATACGGTCCTCCCTTTGTCTCCTCCCTCCAGCAGAATGAAAACAGGAACTGTAACAAACCTCAGCTAAACATGATCTGGCATCTTCAGCAAAAATGGTAGGAGGGACTGAGAGTTAACATGATGCAGCAATTCTGACCAGAGCTTGGAAAAGCGCTGAGGGAGGGACTAAAGGGGACTTAGCATGAGTAAGGAGGTTTTAGTCATACCCTCAATAAACTAGAGGGAGGAGGGCTAAACATGACAGTGCAGTAGTGGAATTCCAAAGTTGAAGCAGAGGAGAGGAGGAGCTGGCTCTAAACATGACGGTGTGAGTTTTTTGAAGCTGGAGAGGGAGGAGGTGTTGAAACAGTGACTAACCATAGAGAACAATCAAATGATTGTATCGAGAAAAACATTTTCAGTTCCTAAGAAACAAGCTTAAGCACATTACTAGTTTACTGATAAGGCTGTCAACATTCATATGATAAAAGAAAGTTTCAGTAGAGCATGAGGGAACACATAGAAAGTATGCAGGAACTGGTATGGGCAGTGTAATGTCAAGCTGTGGAGGCTAAAGGATGTGATCAAATATGCTGCTTTCCTATAATTTTGCCCATACTTGTTTTATCTATCCAGAGATGATACAAATTACTCAGTGACAGAACAATTACACAGACAGCTCAGATTTATATTTAAAAAAAAAAAAAAAAAAAAGCATCTATAATCTTTTTGAAGTAAGAGAAGAGTATTTATGTAGCAACTTTCAAGAAGAATACCACTAAGTGCTTCACAATAAAATAAAATGAGGCAACAGGCATGA
Source organism: Seriola aureovittata (assembly GCF_021018895.1). Taxonomy (NCBI): domain Eukaryota; kingdom Metazoa; phylum Chordata; class Actinopteri; order Carangiformes; family Carangidae; genus Seriola; species Seriola aureovittata. Next base: position 15,199,737 of record NC_079366.1, read on the forward strand.
AATATAGATTGACTAAGAGTAAAAACACCATAAAATAGGCTATATATAAATAAAAATAGATACAGTTTAGAAAATTACACAAATCTGAACGAGTGAATCTTGAGCTGCTTTTTAAAACTGTCCACAGATCTTCAATCCAAAGGGAGGGATTTTTAAATTTAAGGAGCAACAAAAAAAGGACAGTTTCCTTTAGTTCTAAAGCCGACTTTGAATTGAATTCTGAATTTGATTTGAAGCCAGTTCAAAATCTTAGTGGCAATATTTCGGGCCACTTGTAAGCAACAAGGGATGTTTTGCTAATGTGAATATGGAGGAGGAGTTACAATAGTGAAGGCGAGACAAAATAAAGGCCTGGAAATGACCCTGAAATCACGTAGTGTACTTCACTGTCTGGACGTTTAATCTAACAGTTTTATGTGACTGTGACATGCTGAACAGCATCGTAATGACTACCTGCAATTTAGTACTGCTGTAAGAGAACTTATATTACATGAGTGAAAGTACGTGGGCACCTGAACATTACACCCCTGTGCAATCATCTCATCCCAAAACCATGAGCATTAATATATTGACTCTCAACAAGATTTTGGAATCTGGTTGCAGAGATTTGCTCCCATTCAGCCATGGGAGCATCAGTGAAATGATGTTGGGTTGATAAGAGGTTCCTGAAATTTATCCCAAAGGTGGTTGATGGGGTTGAGGACAGAGCTATGAGCAGGCAAGTCAAATTTCTTATGAAAACCATTTCATTAAGGATCTCCCTTTGAGAACAGGTGCATGTCATGTTCAAACAAGAAAGACAATAATGTCAAAGGTCTAATGATTGGGGGTGCTATATCCTGCAATCATTGTAAAAACCATAATAGTCAATTTTGTGATTTGTAATTTCTTGGGTAGATAAAAACTGATTTGACTAGAATATCACTCAAAACTAGAAATAAGGTACAAAAGTATGAGGACATGCATACTTTGGTCACAGAGTAAAGGCATTCATTTGAATGCATAAGCATAATATGTAAAGATCAAAAACACAAATTCAGAAGTTATGTTATTTGAAAATTGTGTCACCTAGAGCTGCAGAGCTCACACACGTGAATCTGCTCAGCCAGCTGCAGCTACGCATCCAATTAGGTACCGCTGGCTCCAGTCTAACATGACTCAGCAGGAAGCAGGGAGCGGGGGGAGCGAAGTGCTAACCGTGAATCAGCAATTTCTCCTACACACTGTTCAGCTACGTGACCGACATGAAGTTGAATCTACCGTGAGTTTACCCGAGGCTACCGGCGAAAAAAGATGGCCCGGTTTGAGGTTTTTATCACAAGTTGTTGTCTACAATTTCGTTCGTTGTTCAGTCGACTGATAAACCCTGCACGAAATGTTTCTTGAATTTTACGGAAGTCTCTGTCGCACTGTTGATGACTGTGGCCGTAACAGCTGAAACCTGAAAACGTCGACGACAAAACTTTGAACCTGAATATGGCGGCACGAACAGCTTGCTCTCAACCCACATCCTTTGTTTTCATTTGTTTTAGATAAAAGATGTTCCAAGTCCCGAGTTCACTCCAGTAAAAGTTAAAGCAGTAAGTTACCAAGCACTTAGCCAGTGTTGCCAGACATTTGACTGAGAAAAAGCTCAGTCTGTGTCTATAAACCGTCCAGTCGTCGTATATTTGTTTACTTTTTGGAAAATCAATACGCTATAATCAGTTATTGTTTGCAGTGAGTCTCCGGCTGTACAAGTTAATAATCACTGGATTATTTAGATACTGAAGAAAACTTAAAAACCTGATGATTCTCAGGCAAGTTATGAAGCATGTTATTTTCTATGATTTCTACGTGCATTTATGGACAGAAATCATGACACCACTGGAAGGTGCAAGTCACACTGAATCTAAACTTATATACATCGTGTCTCTGTGTTTGGATTTGACAGCGCATTGACTCAAACTGTGGCCATCAGGCACTGAGGGTTAGTGGGACTTATTGCCTCCATTGGCTGTGTGTCGTTGATCCTGTTGATAATTGAGCCAAGCTATCTTTCACTTTCACCTCACACAGTATCTTTGCCTCATGTCTCTCCCTCTGCAACCCACTGCAAGTCTCTCTCACAGTTTGAAAACCTCAGGAACATAACCAAATCTTTCCTAGGTGGAAGTTGCCCTAATGATAGCTATCTGCCCAATTAAAGAGAGGCTGCTGCACACACCCATCTAATCTGGCATCACTGCACCTTTATCTGTATCCTGTCATTTTTGCTTGCAATGACAAACCACAATCAGATTGTAAAGTCAGGTGAAATTGACAGGTAATGATTTGTCACTGGCATAGTATCATACTTTCGGCAAACAGGTCAAGTTAAAAATCATACACCTTTTTAGCAGAATACATTTTGTTAGCTCTCATTTTTGGCCTAAATGTCAACAACATATATTTAAATATGATTACACATAGCATCAAAATAATATAAAATATTGGACTTACACTTTAAATGAATTATTTTTATTTAGGTGTGCAACTATTTCAGCTAATCAGCGTATCACTGCAGCTCCACTTAGTCTCATCTGGAGCTCATTCTTTCCTTCTATGTTATTCTCAATATTGCTGGTTTCTGAATCCCTCTCCCTCTCTCTGCTGGCTGTATAGATGGATGGTGAAACAGGCCTAGTGAGTGGATGCAACTTGAGAGAGAAGAAAAGGTCTGACAGATACTTTTGGATGGATGTGGGGGGCCTGGAGGAACCAGCGTTGGATGTTGAGGAATGTGGCACCAAGGTGAAATTATCTTTCAGCTGCAACTGAATGTCGCCACCGAGCTGAGAGGAGGGGTGAATGAATCAAATCTTAATACACACACAGTCTACCTTATTGATGCAGTGGCATTGATATTGTAACATGTTCTGTTGCAGTAGCAGAGTTGTTTCACTCCTTTTCTGCAGACGTTTCAAATCTGAACTGTGCTGCTTTGTGGCAGCATTTTGCAAGTTTATGGCTGTGTGTGAGCTCATACTCTGCAGATTGGTACACGCTGTTTCATCCGCTATCTATAAAACTGTAAAAGTCAAAGTTCATTGCAGTGGTGTGAATAATTCTTTGCACTGATTTTTGCTCTCTGAGATTTTGTTATGGCATAAATGTTTTTTAAAACACTATTACAATGACTTTAGCATGTTACCATTGCTGATGTAGGCAAAACATTAGTTTTGTATTGTGAATTACTTCAAATGTAATCAGTCATTAATTAACTTTTTCAGGAACCAAAATGCTCACTCAGCAAAATGAGACAACAGCTTGGTAAGGAATAAACTTTTAGTGTGTGTGTGTGTGTGTGTGTGTGTGTGTGTGTGTGTGTGTGTGTGTGTGTGTGTGTGTGTGTGTGTGTGTGTGTGTGTGTTATTAAAAACAGCTAAGAGTAATCATATGACTACAGTGTCTAATGGTGCAGAAAGGGGACATTTCATCAGATGAGGACATTTATAATGGGAAAATAATGTCAAACAGTTATGAATACATGACACATTGCAGCAAAATGTTTTATCACAATGAATGTAATGTTATGCATAACCTGCAGATAAAATAACTAGATCTTCATGTCAGGTTTTGTCTTATCTTGTGAATTATACCAAAAAAAAAAAAATGAAGCTATAAAAAGCTAGATAAAGGACAACTTTCTATTGTCTCACAATGATCTCCTTAAGTGCAGGTAATAGAGGAACTGAGCCTGAACTTAATGCAGCAGAGTCCTCGGGCTTCCTGTCTGCCTATCCAGTCTGTATGTCACACGACAGATGGGGAGAGAGAGGTGGAGGAGGGGAAGAGGTGAGAGAACGGACATGACGTAAGAACATGGGAGTAAATATATTTTTAAATTGTAAGAAAATCAATAAAAATGTGATAATCAAAGAGGCCTTGACAAAACTTTGTTTGTTAAAACTTTACCCAAAAATACAAACCCTCACCTGTTAGAACTCTTCATCGATAAGGATTCATAGAGCTGCCTGTGATTTCACGTTTTCCTTTCTAGTCTCAGGACTAATGTGTAAACTGTCTCCCAGGATATTCACGACAACCTGTTGCATTCATGTTGCACAGCAGAGAGCAGCATTGAGTCGCATTGAAACTTCCTCCAAGTATGTTCTCTATTTTCACCACTACTCATCATTTTTTTTTACCTTTGTGTTTCTCCCAGGCAAGTCCAAGCTCCCTGCTGGAGTACTCAGTATATCTAGATGACCAGCACAACATAGCAGACTGTACCATTACCAGACCTTTCAGCCCTCCTGTCACTTCAGTAACCCACAGGCTTTGTCCGTTAAAATCTGCTGAAGTTAATCCAGCAGTATCAAGCCCCATGACTGACACCTGTAGTCCCTTTGATTCCATGTGCAGTCCCACTGGTTCAGCCTGGGACACTCTCAGATCCACATCCGATTGTCCCGGCTGCTCTGATAGGGATCCTGTCAGTGCTGCAGCTCACCTACACCTCCTGGGGGAATCCTTGTCCCTGATTGGACACCATCTTCAGGAGACAGATGTGAGTACATTCAGTTAAGATAAAACAAAATTTTGTATTGCTTTGCCTTCATAATGGGATGGACATACTTTGAATCTTTTCAAATCATGATGTAACCCCAAGTGTTGCTTCATGAACCCACAGTACTACATGGTTTTCATCTTTACCGACCTCTTCTTTCACTTGATCTTGTTTTCTTTTGCACTTAGTTTTCATACAGTACAAATAAAAGCCAAATGAAATCACAACAAACAGTGAACAGCTTCTGAAAATGTTTATTTTGGGTTGATCAGACATTGTTCCTCCCACCAAGTGTAGTAATCTGCTCTTTACTCAGGCTTTTTAAAATAGTTTGAGTGAATTTATTATGTGTAGTCAAAAAATATATAAATATAAAAATCAAAGAATGTGTTGAACTGTTTTTACATATTGATGCTTATGGAAGAAAGATGAGGAAACTACAGAAATATGTTGTTTATATTACAATATTCATGTAACTGTAGGATGTGAATATATTCAGAGTTGTTTTTCGCTTAGATTTAAAAATGGAACAACACTGATTTTGTAGAAAAAGTATTTTGGGGAAAAGTAGTGGAAAGACATTTTGATGTGTTTGTGTGATTTGTTGTTGTAGTTGTTGTGATTTGTCATGTGTTTTTGCTACGTCCTTCTGTCCAAAGCCTAGCTGAGTACAGGATCAGGAGGGGTGTGTTTCATTTAGCCTCTGGAGAACATGCACCATATTGACTGCATTAAAGAATCTTTGGCGTCTCTGTGTGTCTCTGCAGAAAATGGTATCCATGTCCAGCAGCTTGTCTCTGCTTTTGGACTCTCTGCTGTGTGCCCTGGCTCCTCTGATCTGCCTCACTGCACAGATACCAGAGCTCAGGAGCTGCACAGAACACACACTGGTGAGAGACACTGGCACTTGCACACAGACACAACATTTTGTCCACAAGTTGTACATATGCACCAGTGACAAGATTTTTCTGCCACGTTAAGTAGGAAAGTTGTTTTGTTTTTTTGTTGTTTTTTTTAAGGCCTCCACTCTGGAAAACATTTCTTATGTGATGCCTGGGCTGTGAGTGATGATGATGAAGAACCCACTGGATATACACAGCATGTTCTGATATGCCAAAAGACACTTTAGGTTAGTTTACATATAGATAAGTCAAATATATTTTTGTTTGAAAATAATATTTCAATAATATATTTTTTGAATATTTGTTTGCACTTTTATTTTTGTGCTAATTGCAAGTATGTAAGTTTACTTGAATATATCAGTTTATTGGTTGGTTAATTAAAATAAATATTTAAACACTAAAGTATGCAACTGTTCTTCATTTGAATTGGTACCAGTGCTTCACTAATAAACATTCTCTTAGCTTTCTACTTAAATATAATGTGAATATCATTTCCACAGCACCTATGATACGTGCATCCTGGCTGATGACACATTTGACTGCGCATTAACAGCAGACAGTCGAGATGCAGAAGCCACTAGCCACATGTGTGATCGTCACATTGACAAGCTCTTCCAATAAGCCAAGGACAACCATGTATGATTCAATGTTTTCAAACAGTTAATGGCTTATTGTAATCCTTGTACCAGTGAATTTATTTTCTCACCATGAGCTCAAGGTGTAGTTGCTTTTTTGTCCAAATCTATAACACTGCACCTTAACCACTTAACTGGTATCAGCCTTAATATATGCTGAAAGACACTGGTCAGTTCCATGTGGTTTGATGATTGATTGATTGCTAATTCACCTCTGGTTCGTACTGTAAATCATTACTTGTGAAGTGTAACAGTAAGGCAAATTTTATAATGAGGTTTGTTATCTGCCTGTAATTGCTCGAATTAATTCATTCATTCATTCATTGGCTTTGATTTTAAAAACATTTTCTAAAATCCAAATCCAAAAGTCCCAGACTCTGGAGAATTGAAGCTTGATGCTTATGAGGTTTTAGACACTATTTATGAACTGCAAAGAAACTATTTTGTGAATTCATATCTGACACACAACAAAAGCAGAGGGAAGGCCCTAATGACACTGTAAACTTGTCATGTCTGTCTGGGACCTGCCCTCAGTCGGGCCTCAGGATGACAGCTGCAGCACATCACAATATCTACGGGCATATTTTACCAGTTAGTAACCTTGATGACTGAAAACTCAGAAACACAGCTAATTTGACAGACATCCATGAGTTTTGACAACTTCATGGGTGTGGCAGATAAAACTATGGTAGAATGAATCACATGTGCCCCAGGATATTACTCCTCCACCCCATCGTGGAATGCATACCAGCATGCCAAAAAAGAAACCTGTTGTGCAGGAAAAGAAATATACCTAAGAGTGTGTTCATGTGTGCATATGTTCAAAGTTGGGAGTGGTGAGACAGGTGGTTCCCTGACACTGCAAACCTCACCTGTGTAGGCAGCTTTTAGTAGTCGACTAGGAAGTTGTCTGGAGAGAGACATAGAGACATAGTTCAGTGCCAACTGAACAAACAGAGCACTCGGAGAGAAGGCAATACATGAACACGGCATCAACACACAGCTGAGTAAGTATGTTTGTTATGGTTTGGATAATACATCTGGCTACTAGTAAGTAGGAGTTAACTGTAGCAGTAAATTATCAATTATAAGCAATCTACAAGGTTTCTTGGCCGTATTATTATTATTATTAGATCACAAGAATTTACCCATGTATGTATTTGTGTATTTACACCAGCTGCGCATAGGTCTGAGCAAATGGTTGTTATGAAAAGTATTATGACACTGACTCTTAGTTTTCGATATTGGACTGTTTGTAGTATCGCAATGAACTTGCAATGCCATATGTTGGGGCTTTACTTTTTGTGTACATTTTGTAGGTGAATGCGTCTTTTGTATGTATGTATATATGTATGTTCGCGTATCATTCCAAATATAAAAGTCCAGGTACAATGTAGTTGGACAGGACTGGCAAGGTGTGGCGTACCATCCAGACTGAGAAAACAGGGATACAGCGAGAAACGTAAGACAGGCTCCAGTGAAATGAAAGCTGAGCGAGAGCACAGCCATTATCAATCATCTTAGTTCTTGTTAACCCAAGCACAGCCATTATCAATCATCTTAGTTCTTGTTAACCCAAGCACAATAGGTGAAATGATTAAGTAAAAAAGTAGAAAATTAAGTAAAGAAACTAAACAAGTTGTCTGATTTTAACTGTGGGACACAAGTACACAGTCAGGACAGAGAAAAAAGGTGTTTTATAATCACGGATGAAATGGAGATCAAAAGCCTCTTATATCAAATACCAGATTAGATAACCTCCTGCTCAACCTGTCCAGTTCTCAAGTTTCCCAGTTTTATTTGTGTGTGATTTCAGCTTCTCCAAGTCTTCATAGACAAACTTTTGACTAAAGCCACATGTATGAACTCGCATTCTGACAACACGCCCTTTCTTTCGATTAGTTTTAGCAGCTTCCTACCAAATAGGGTGAGTAGTCTTTAGTACAGAATTAGCACATTTGACCTGTTCCTCCTCCTTTCTCCATTTTCAGCTATGAGTGAACACTTGAGAGGGAGCTACTACGGGTCCACGCCCCCAGAGCTGAGGCTTGTTCTTTTAGGGAACATTGGATGTGGCAAGACGTCATCAGCAGACACTATCCTGGGCCAGCTGTCCCCCGTCTCACCCTCTGCCTCCAGGAGCTGCCAGTTGCGACAGGGCCTCTCTGAGGGCAGAAACGTGACCCTGGTGGAGGCGCCGAGATGGTACTGGAGCGGTGGCAAGATGGAGGACAGTGTCAGGAAGGAGACAAAGAGAGCAACAACTCTGGTAGCACCAGGTGCTCATGGTATTTTGCTGCTGGTGCCAGTTAGCCAGTTCACAGAGGTTGGTTTTAGTCTTTGTTTGCTGCTTCAGTTGTCTTTAAGCTTTTATAATAGTTATGTTTTTCATCATCCCGTGTAATCATTAATGACAACTCTTTGGAATTAAGTCGTTTTACAAGTCTCATTCTTATTTTTCCTAATATGCATTCATTCATGTTTGTTTCCTTTTGAAAATTAAAACGTTTGATCAATCAGACTACAATGAACAAGTTGTAGCCAGTATTCAATATGAATAATTTCTATCACGTTGTCAAAGAGTTGGCAGGGAATTTATGAATTCATTTCCTAATAATGACTCTCCCTCTTTCCCTGGTCTTCCCAGATGGAGGGTTGTGTTCCTGCAGAGCTGGAGAAGGTGTTTGGGGAGGAGGTGATGGACCACACCTTGGTCCTGCTGACATGTGGTGATTACTTGATGGGAAGAACAGTGGAGGTATGAGGGTGTACACCTGGCCCCTTTCATGTTTATTACACTGTATATATACTAGTTTATTCTAGTATTTGTAAACTTATGTATACATTTTGGTGCCGTGAAATATCTGATAAATTTAGAGCAGAAATGGACCTTTTGGTAAATCGTACCGCTGGATCAGTTCACTACAAGTACAATACATTACCTGCCCCTCTCTTGTCAGGATGCCATTTGAAGTGATGAACCATTGAGTTTGTTGGGGATGCAATTCAAACTGACTGCAGCTTCTCCTTCAGATATCCTATCAGTAATTCATCATCATTCATTGTATCCAGTTTGGACAGCTGGTTTTAAAAACAGGAGAGAGCCATGTATTTAAATTTACACTCTGATTGATGTTTATATAAATAGATATCTGCTTGTTTATATAAATACATATCAGAATGTATATTTAAATCGCCGTAGTCTATATAAATATGTATTTAAATCACTGAAATTTTTGTTATTTATTTTATTTTCTGTACTGAGGTCTTGTAAAAGAGATGTGGATCTCATTGTGACTTCCTGATTAAATGAATTACGAAGAGAAAAAAATTAGGCAAATCATTGCAAGTCTAAATTTGCACAAACCAATTTTTTTTTCCCACAGGAATACCTGCAGAAAGAACACCCAGGCCTGAGGCAGATCATTGAGCGCTGTGGGGGGAGGTACCATGTCATCAATAATCGTCAGCGACAGGACAGGGAGCAGGTCCGTGAGCTGCTGGAGAAGGTAAGACCGAACAAAACCGATTGACAGAACAGCATCGGTGTAGAGTTTGCACACACATTTTGGCACATTTCCCAATGTGCATTGTTAATGACATTCCTGTTTTTCATGATGACTATCAATAGTCATCTAACAATTTTACCAGTTTATGTGTGTAGGCTAATTAAAAATACTTGGACTTGGAAAAAATTGTAACAGTTCAGTTTTATTGCATAGAATATGCGATTGAGTTTTTTGTTTTGTTTTTGTCAGAGTATGCTGTAGTTTCCCAAGCAACACCCTGTTTCACACTCATACAATCACACCCAGTCGTAGTCAGGACCGGTTTGAGTATTAATGATTAGGAGTTAATTACACATGGGAGGAAAGCAGGAATTATAAAATGTGACATTTTAATTGTCCATGTGAGTTATTGTTTATTATTCAAACGTAACAGGTGGACAATATGGTGCAGCAAAATGGGGTATACCACATAAAAACAGTCCAGGAGAGAGAGCTGGAGAAACGAGTGAGAGAGAGAAAGCGAGAACTTATGGAAAGTTTCAGAGCTCAAAAGGAAGAAAGAAGAGAGACGGCCGCATCGATGCACATCCCAAACACAGAAACACAAAGGAGAGGAGAGGAGTACAGCGCCACCTTGGAGAGGAGGAGAAGACAAGAGAGGGATGAGATGGAAGGAAGAGTGGGTGTAAGTCAAGTGTCTAATGGACTTCATTCAGTTCCAGCACCAGAACAACAGTCATATTCAGAGACGCATGGTGACAGCCAGATGAAGAGGATGCCCAGTTTCAGACTAAATGAAGGTAAATTCATTTGGATCCATTTTGCATCACAATATCTTGTACAAGAAGAAGAACCTGACCAATAAAATGTGTAGGACTCATATTTACTGTTTTTCCTCTGTAGATGGAGCTCTACTCTCACAAATGTCTGAGGTTAAATCAAGTCCAAAAATTATAACTACTTGTAAGTCACAGGACCTCACTGTTTCTTTTATTTTATGTCACTTAACATCCCACTTATATGATGTTTGAAGTTTAGAAATTATTGAAATTTTTCCATATTAAACTCTGGATTTCACCTGATTCTTTTCAGTTCATCACAGAATCAACAGCTTTGAAAAGCGATCCCCTGAGGCGTCTCCAACTTCATCTCCTGGTTCGCCCGTCTTCTCCTCCTCGCCCTCTTCACCAACCGTCGCTGCCTCTCCTTCCTCATTCCCCTTTTCCACCTCGTCCCCCTCCTCATCAACCTTTGCTGACGCCTCTACCTCCACATTCCATTCATCCTCCTCATCCTCTCCAGAGCTGCGTCTGGTGCTGCTCGGGCGATCTGGAGCGGGGAAGAGTGCAGCTGGCAACAAAATCCTGGGGCGGGAGGAGTTTGCGTCACACCCGGACAGCCTTACAGCCATCACGCAGGCGTGTGAGAAAAAAAAAGCACTGGTTGAAGGAAGAAGGGTTAGTGTTTTAAAAATTATTAAGAAGTCTGTTTTCATTTTGCTTTCCCTGATTTCCACCATGTGCCAAAACTCCAAATATCTAATCTTTGACACCCTCTTCTTGTTTTGTGTCATGAAACAATAGAATCTGGCAGGTTTCCCATGATTTGACTGTGCTTTTATATTGCTGCATATGTCCCCTCTCCTTCCTGCAGGTGGCGCTGGTGGATACACCAGACTGGTTCAATTCAGAGCATACTCCAGATGAGGTGCGAGCTCATATCTCCTCCTGTGTTGCTTTATCCAGTCCTGGTCCTCACGCCTTCCTCCTGTGTGTCCCCTTAGACCAGCCTGCAAAGATCGAGCTCCAGGCACTCAGAGCTCTTGAAACTGTTTTTGGCCCAGACGCTGTCCAGAGATACACTCTGGTCCTCTTTACTCACGCAGATCGGCTGAGGGCGAGTGGGAAGGCAGGCAACAACAGCATGGAAGCATACATTGCCAGTCAGCGGGGGGATTTGTTAAAACTTGTGGAGAAATGCCGGGACAGGTTTCATGTGATTGAGAGTGGAGGAGGTGGGAGTAAGAGGGGAAATGTGGCAGAGCTTCTGGAGAAGGTGGAGCAGACAGTGAAGGAGGCTGGAGGGCAGTGTTATTCTTGTCCTGCTTTCCAGGAGGCAGAGAACCGAGTGAGGCAGAGACAGCTAGAGATAGCAAAGGAGAAAAGAGGCAAAAAGCTAGAGCAAGAAAAACTAGGAGACGTTGGACAGCTCAGCTCTGAGAGGCGGGTACTCTACATGCAGCCTGTGGCTGAGGCAGAAGAGGAAGTGAGAGAGGATGAGATTGAGAAAACAAGGGATGAGGCAGAGATGAATGTAAGCACCATGAATCTTGAGAGCCTTCCTCCTATTACTCTTTCGAACTTGTCCCCTTCACTCTTTCGTTCCCTTATGGAGAAAATGGAGTCTAGTGCAAAAATGTTGCCCAAAGTGTTGGGAGATAGCTCTGCGTGGGTCGGTGAGGGAGCAAAGAAGGTGAGGAGTAGTACAGTGTGGGGGAAAGTTGGCAGTGGAGCACAAAATGTCCAGAAGATGGTGGTTGATAGTTCACTGTTGGGTAAGGTGGGAGCTACTGCTGGACATATGTCCAAACTAGTAGGAAATAGAGTCCCCAAGGTGGTGGTGGATGGTTCTGCATGGGTGGGATCTGGAGCAAAAGCAGCAGCAGCAAGTCCTATGTGGGAAAAAGTCGGTTCAGGGGCCAAACTAGTGGCAGACAGATCCATGCGTGTTGGAGCTGGGATCGGAGCCGGGGCAAAGAATTTGGCGCAGAGTCCTATGTGGGGAAAAGTAGGATCTGGGGCCAAATCCGGAGCTAAACTGGTGGCCAGCAGTTCTGTGCGAGTTGGAGCTGGAATTGGTGCTGGTGCAAAGAAGGTGGCACAGAGTCCGGTGTGGGAGAAAGTGGGTTCTGGGGCCAAAGCATCAGCCAAAATGGTGGCTGAGAGCTCAGCGTGGGAGAAGATGGCAACTACAGCTAAACAGGTGCCCAAGGTTGTCATCATGGGTGCATTGCTGGGTCTGCTGCTTGGTGTGTTTTTGGGGGGTGTCATCGGCGGAGCTGTTGGGGCAGCTGCTGGATCTGCAGTAAGTGAAGTGGGCAGACGAAAACTCAGAAACAAAAAGACAGATGAAGCTGCAAAAAACGTGGAGAAAACAGTGAACGACAGCTTGGACTCACTGGTAAAACAAGGAGAGAAAGCGCTGAAAACTGAATGAAAGACTGAATGGAGCATGTTTATAAAGTGTACATGTAAAATGTAAAATCATTTATCCATTGTGAATTAGTACCATCAGAATGTATAATTCAAAAACTGTGGAAAACAGTTGTTACTTATATTTTGACAACTTGGTGATCTTTAAACCACAGACACTTTTCTGTTAGTGTTTGTTTCTTTGTCTCGTCACAGATATGCAAAATACTAATGTGAGCTTGGTAAAGCTGTTTTTTATAAACAAACATCTTGAGATGATTCTGAGCTTCAGTTTCATCCCAGTATTTGCTTAAGTTTCATTCCACTAGTTAATGAAGGGGGGTGTTTGTGACTTTTTAAAAATAAAGATGAATATCACCTACACTCAGTTAAGTAGATATTATATGAATATGCTTCTATATTTGGGCAAAATGAACTTGGATTAACTTGGCTTAATGGATTTGTTTGGGCACATGAAAAGTATTTAGGTGCTTATCTTATAGAGTTCGCAAGGTGTGTCAAATCACCCAGGAAAATAATAATGCAATTATTGTAAAATACTGTAATGATGCAGTTATTGTTTTTGCTAAATATTTAACCAAGAATGTAATCTCCTACACATCACTTATTGTAAATTTCAAGGTGAATTTAAACTTTCTTTCAGCAAATTATATAATACATTGTACAGCCATTCCTCTAATATTTCTTCACTGCTTGATTAAAAAATGTTATAACATTTTTGCTTTTATGTCTGTGTGTTGTTGTCTTCACAGTTTGGCACAAAAGGTCTCAACACACACTTTGTTGCAAGTATGATCTGTTTAAATATTAAATATAGTTATTAATGTTATATATTTAAATATTTTCAGTATTCATTTGAAACTGTCTTGTTTTTGCATGTTTAACAGTTTGCTAAAGCTAAAGCTGCATTAAGACTGAGAACCTTCTAGCATTAGTGCTCCTCATGAGACGTGAAAGTTTAATCTGTATGTGATTGGTGAAATAGAGCTAATGGTATTTCTGTGTGTGTGTGTGGGTGTAACTCTGATGGCAAGAGGGGCACAACGGAGGATTGGAAGAGAAGGGGTGGAGGCATGGACATTATCTCTAAGTCCCAGCCTGGCCAGCATCAACCTGCTTGGCCTGCTGTATCAGAAGAAGGGGAGAAGGTTAACACCCCAGCAGTCTATTCTAATGTTATAAGGTTTCATTTTGACCAATAGTGTGCATCACAGCAATATTTAAAATGAAATACTGCAGATCTAAAGAAAATATATTAGAGCAAATTGCATTTTCCTTTATACAGGCTGAGCCTGAATTAAGGCCAAAAGTGATGGTTTGTTGATTTCAGTGAGTAAATCTATAGAGAATATTTGTTAAAAACAATAGGATTTGCTTAAAAAAGTGGAGTTTGTAATATTTTCACATTGAATGTATAGCTAGAGATACAGTAAATATGATACCTTTGAGGACATGAGTAGAATTTTTTCTAGATGTGGCATATAAAGTTCAGTATGCCTTTTTATCACAGAAGACACAGTGGGAAAAGCACAGGGGTAAATAATAAAATGAATGATGGCTAATTCCATTTAGCTGCTTCAGTTTCAGGGTCTAGTATGGTACATGTTGGCTCACCGTCACACTGTCATGGCTTACTGTGAAATCTGAATGTAACAGAGCCCTTGTTCATGTTATGAGCAACACCTTTGTTTTTCCTACTTTTCCTACTCCTACTTTTCAAAATGTCTGCTGTGAAAAAACATATTTTATTGCGTTAACCTTAAATACCTCACACCTTGACACAAGGAGGCCTTTTGTGAAAGTTTATCAATTGTGCTGCAACAAAAAAACTGGCAGACGTTGCAGTACTATGTGACCCCTGCCACCATTTGTGATCCTCTCAGTGGTTTCAGAGTGAAGCAGGGAGGGGACAGACCAGCCTGGCACAGCAGAGCTGGCAGAAGCAGCCGTAGCAGTGTTGTGAAAGAAGTCCTTCCTGTTGTGTGGTCCCGAAACCGGGTGTATAGGGGTTCCCAGAGCATCCTGGTAGCTGTTTTCTCTTTCTGTTTTTCCCCACACCCTTCTTCCATGTAACGCTTGCCACCCTACATGTCCAAAAACCCCCACGCACACACACCCAAACAAACTCACCCAAACACACTCACGCACACACACACGCACACACACACACACACACACACACACACACACACACACACACACACACACACACACACATGCACACACGCATGCACACACACACACACACACACGCCACCACTTCTTCTCCAGGAAACTTGTTGGCCGTCAATGAGACAGCACTAACTGTAGGCGTTTCCTGGCCACTTGATAGAGCCAAGCATGCAGGCAAAAACATACCAGCACCATTGCACAGCTGCAATTTACCCCCCCCCCAACTTTTTTTTTTTTCTTATGCAGCCCCCCACCATGAACCCCATCTCTAACCGCATCCCACATCCACCCTGACCTTCCTCACACACAACCGCACACTTACAATTGTTGCTGTTACATCAGTCTTTTGCTAATTCTTTACCACATCCACTTGATTGTTTGCACACACACATACACACAAACACACGCATACAATATGCACAAAACATGTGCAACATTCCTTCCCAAACCTGCTGCCTGGAAAATGGCAACAATTTATGGGATGACGTTTTTCTTTTTTTTTTTTCCAGGGCTGGGATTGTGACAGAAATGTCAGCGAACAGTTTAATCCAGCTTCAAGTTGTCACATCACCCGCTACGTTTTTTTCAACTAGTGTTGTTTATGGTTTCCGTGCTAAAAGTGCTGTTGTCAATCTGTCATGCTGGTGGACAGCACAAACAAACAACATGGAATTTGGCTTTGATTATTCGGCCCACAGAATATGTGGTGACAAATTTGTTGTGTTGAGTTATGAACATATGGTGACTATTATTGGAAAAAATTAACATTTCTTCATCATCATAATCCTGATCTCATAGCCTTGCATTTTTATTAATGTGATCATCTCACACTGAGACTACCACTTTCTGAACACTTTAAGCCAACATGAATGTTCCCTAAACTGAAAGCAGTAAAACATTTGGATGTGTTGAGTAATCGTGCTGACAAAGAGCAAAGTCTTTGGAGCGCAATAAGAGGATGTCAAATAAGGAACAGCAAACTAAAACACACTTTATTTCTGTCTGGTACAAGTGTGTCACAATGTCAGGGTGGGACCATTGGCCCTGCTTCTCTGACAATAAGAACAGCAACATTAAAAACTGCAACTTGATTCCAGATAAGTGAAATGCCGATTACTGACATGTAAACTTCTGAGGCTGCATTTAGATTGGAACAAAAAATTTGATTTTTTTTTTTTACATTTTTGTGGGTCTACAGCAGTGGAATTTAAGATCCTGACTTTCTTGAAGAAAGGATTATTGGATTTTTGTTATTAAAACATATTAACCATATTAGCCTGAGACAGTACAATTAAGATTTCCAAGATTCTATTTTGCATAATACGTCCATGTTATGGATTTTAATTGTTTGACACTGAGGTGTAATGTTTAACAAAGGAACACTGTGACCTTATCTTGACAAAACACAAACGAGTTCTGTGATGTTTCATGCCTCTCAGCCTGCCCCAGAGCATATTCCAGTATTTTACTTAAAAACACAGAGCCTCACATTCAATGTTTGCACATCACTGCAAAACACATAGAGACAGTGAAAATGACAAAGTATCACCAAAAATCCATCTCCTACTAATTCACGCTGTGTGGGAGTTGATCTTCCAGCAGTGTGTGACTGAAGTAAGAACCACGCTGGCTCGTAAAACACTTAGAGAGGACCGTGTGTCCTGTCTTGTCTATCAGTGTGATATTTAAACTCCCAGTGGCTGCACACCTCTTGGTTTGCTTCTCTTTGGCGTCACCGCTCATCATTTGTGGCTGCCACCACCCTTATCTGACCCTTGACCTTCCCCAGAATGCCTTGGGTCACCAAAGAGGTCTTACCCCCAAAGCTTTCCTCACTGTCTGTGTCACCATAGCAACTGGATGTTGCTGGGGAATTAGCCAGGGCGATGACTGAGTCAGTTGAGTCTCTGTCTCTGTGGGCTGTCGCTATGGCAGCTGAAGATGGCATGGCGGCAGTGTGGGACTGAAAAAGAGGGTTCACTTTATTACTGCCCGACCCTGCGACGGTACCCTCATCCTCAGCCTCATCCTCAGCTGAGTCCCTGTTCTTGTCCTGGGCCTGGTCATTGAGCAGCGTGACCAAGAAGTTGATGTACTTCACAGCCAGGCGAAGGATTTCATTCTTGCTGAGCTTCTTGTCAGGTGGGTGTGTGGGAATGAGTTTCCTGAGCTCAGAGAAAGCCCCGTTCACGTTCTGCTGTCGCCAGCGCTCACGGCTATTGGTAAAGACACGCCGAGCGAGTTTCTGAGGGGGGCCTGTTGGACACACATAAACACTGTGTATGTGAGAACAACCTTAGAGATAAATTAATATACATAATATATTTTAATTCTATATATTTTTCTATATCGACACCCTCTTAAAATAATGGCCTAAGTCATTTTTTCAGGTTTTTCAGGAAACACAAAAAACTCAACAAAAGAGTCACACTTTTGACATAGGCCATTATACAACCGGGGGTAGAATTGCATGTTCCCCTCAACTGAGGATTCAGGCGATTTTACCAGAGGTGGCCAGCATCATGAGGGGGTGATTTAGGCAAAAAAAACATTTTTGTCAAAACATGACTTAGGCCATTATTTTAGGAAGGTGACGATATTTTTCTTAACCAACAATGAATTGATCCTAAAGTCAGGCTGATTTCTCTGTTGAACAGAAATCTATCATCATCCAAAAACTATTGAAAACACATCAATGAGCCACAGTGGTGCTCATCAGTTTCCATTACTACCATGAACATGGACACTGTAGTTTATTCTGAGTCAATTCCAGACACTTTACACCAAGTGCTGCAATAAATCTTCAGTAGAGTACCAAATATGCATTAATCTGCCACTTAAAATAGACCTGAATCACATGATCTTTTTACTCATATTGGAGTAACATTTGCTGTTTTAGGGAATTATTTAGTTCTTATAGGTATATTTTTGAGATACATTCAGCAGAAACCAGCAGGCGTGGGGACATGGTGGAGAAGTAGAAAAGTGTTGAGAGATGAACTAAGCCATTGTTGGTGTTTCTTTCACAGGACTTTCTGATAGTGATAAAAATGAAGACCATCACCAAACTTATCTTTTAAATACTTTAAATATCAAACTTCATGCTCTGAGCTGTGGGCAGCAATTCCATCAACACATTTTCAAACATGCAAACTACAGTTACTGTGGTTGTTATCAGTGGCTGATATCAGTGTGTGATTCTGTATTTTGATGCAGAGTAACTCACAGTCATTGATCTCCATCTCAAAGTGTGACGAGGGTCTTCTCTTGATCCGGTTGGTGTTGATGACACCATAGTTTCCTCCTGAGGGACCCAGGTAGGAACTAGAGATGAAAATACAGTGTGTGAAAATGTGACATTGGCCGCTCCAGCATCTCTTGTATTAAATAACACCAAATAGAGCGAGATCTAGAGTGGAAGGAGAAAGGAAGAAAATGGTGGAAGCCATTAACTGAGGTCTGATTATGCTGGTGTCGTTGATTGAGTGTGCATGCAGAGTTTTAGCCCAGTCTCATTAAGCCTGGTTACTAGCTGATTCTTCTTCGGGGGGATGAGATAGATCAATGCTTCCTGCTACAAACAAACCAGAGAGAAGTGGAGCGGGAATCTTATTCCCAGACCTCCATGACAGATGGGGAAGCCATAGATGTGGCCACAGTGAAAAAAGTCTTTTTTTTTTTTTAAATATAGCTGATGCTGTGTTACAGAGAGAAGCAGTGTGGATAATCCTTTTTGGAGTAGAGAATAGATGAACAGTAGGAGGGCTTTGATAATGTCTGCAAATGAATGCCTTTCTTCATGAGAGCTATGAGTTGCCAATTCCTCAAGCCCAAAAAGAGCTTTAAGAGTGCTGGTCTGTTGCCTTTTGTCAGTTCAACGACTATATTTAGCTGCAATTAAAACTGGGTGTACATGTTGATAGGTTTTTTCATAATAAATGCACAAACAAAAAAAAACCCATTAAATAATGCAACTCCATGCTAAGAAACCAAATGTTGTCATTAGTAAGTTAAGCATGAGAAATGTGAGGTCCCTTCATAACAGCACACATCCTGCTGTCAATTTCACATAACCGTGTAGTGCAGTCGCTATTAATCACAATGGGAAGTCATGAAATCCCAGCAGTTGAGGTTTCGTATGAAACAGAAACTTGGCATTGTGACCAACGAAGCGGCATCATTGTCAGGAAGCCATATTGCAATAAATTTTATAGTTCAGTGTCACACATCTGTTTGTATTACCATTAAAAAAAGAGATGAATGAGTGTGTGGGATTTATTAGTGTGATTTTATGTGCTACACGATGTTCCGTAGTTGAAGTTATAACACTTTTACACAATTCAACATCCAGCGTCATCTGACTGGTCATTAACAAGATTATTTGATACACTGTCAGCTCATAATATCAGGATATTGGATAGCACTATCAGTACTGGGTTGCAAGATGATTAACTGGATAAGAAAGGGTTAAACACATAAAATTATATTGATTGTTTTCTGATTGTTCACCAATCATTTCTTTTTTTCTTGTGAAATAGATACCACCTCTTTATGCCTCCAAAATCTATTCAGACAAAACAATCTGAGAGGGGAAGATCACTCTGCCCACCCACTTATATGCAATGTGTGACAAGCGGTATAAATGGTTTACGTTTGAACTGCTAAATTTCAAGAGCTGATAGAGTATATATGCTGGGAAACACTGTCTAAGTGGATGAATGCAAAAAAGCCAAATCTCACCTGGGGAAGAAGGGGTGTGCAGGCAGGTACTGCTGAGGCAACAGGGGCCCCGGGGAGGGAGCTGAAGGGCCTACAGGACCTCCAGAAAGTCTGGGGCCCCCAGGACTTGCTACAGGCAAACAGGTCAGCTGGCTACGGCGAATGTCCCCATGAGGCCCGTGTAGGAGGCTGGGAATGGGATGGAGGGCAGTCAAAGGGGTGTTTGGGAGCGGCAGAGGGGGCTTGCTGTGACCGAGACTGATGACTGGAATGTGTGGAGGAAGAGGAGAGGATGATGAGGATGTGGGAAAAGATGATGTGGAGGTTGGAGGTGGGACAGGACACGGGGACGTCTTGGTTGGTGCTGGGAGGAGTGGAGGTGGAGAAGACAGAGTTGGGGACCTGTTGGCAGAAGCAGCAGGGGCTGTGGTGGTGGTCGGTCCTCCTTGCTTCTTTTCCTGCTCTTGCTCGGTCTCCATGACAATGGGCTCAGGTGCAGCAACTTTATCTTCGTGGTGATTGGTTAACACTGTCGTTGTGGTGATGGAGGACTGAATCAAGTCAGCAGTGGGGACATCCGTGTGTCCCTTGTGCCCTGCCTTTTTAGTGGGATGCAGGCTGCTGATGACGTCTGAAGATGCTAAAGTCTGGTTCTGGGGGGGGCTGTGTTGCTCCACGGATGCGCAGGTTGGGGAGGAGGCAGAGGAAGAAGAGGAGGAGGGGCGAGGTAGGTCGGGGGGTGAGACAGGTGGGCTGGTGGGGTTCAGCTTTTCCATCATGGTGGTGAAGTCTCTTGAAGCTCTTGTTCCTCTCAGCTGCCCAGCGTGTGTGCTGTGAGTATGTATCAGTGTGTCTTGTCCCTGTGGTGTCTTTATATGTGTATGAGAGTAACTAACATGTTCATGTGTACCACCTGCAGCCAATCTGACAGAGCCCTTTAAACCTCTCCTAGCCAAGTCTAGGTGTCTTTTCCATAAAGGCAACAGATAGCACTTTATTTCCTCTTCCTTTGTTCCACTTTCCTGCAGATTTTGAAATATTTTTCTGCCCTACCTAACTAAAAATGTCGATTTTCCCTCCAACCTGAAATCCATCAGTTGCTCTTATTGCTGTCAGGGTCAGCAAGTGAGTTTTGAAGCTGTCAATCCCGATTACATGTGCCTTGGATGGAGCGACAGCTACTGTCTGAGTCAGCCTTATTACCCGTCTTTCCCTCCTCTGCTCGCTGTTGTCTGATTGTAACTGTATCTGGAGCGTGATTGAACCCGAGTCTGTATTCATTCCCTCAC